>NC_137807.1:14084508-14102008 GCF_963383645.1 Muscardinus avellanarius
CTCCCCAGTACTGAGATTACAGCTAATGGTGTAATTTCTCTTCATGACTCCTGGCTGGCATTCAGGCTTCTGAGAGACTCCGCACCTCCTGTCTAAGCGCATTGCTGCCCAGCTGTCATCTCCCCAGCCTCTTAAGCGCTCACTTTTCTCCATCTCTCCATCTGTAGGAACGCCGGTACTCCCTGAGGCTCCTCAGTTAGAATTTCTATCACTATATATATGCTCAGCCCAGGCAGGTCTATTTAAGTACTTAAGTATCTATTAGTACTGGGGATTAAGCCCAAGGCATTCTACCTCAGAGCTACACCTGCAAACCCCTGCCCTTTTTTATTTTGAAACAAGGTCTTTCTAAGTTGCTGAGGCTGGCCTCAAGCTTGTAATCCTCCTGTCTCAGCCTCCCAAGTACTGGGATTACAAGCATGCACCACCATACCCAGTTCCCCTTCCCCTCTTCTTTATAGCAGGGATCATATTAATTGTTTTTTGTGGCACTGAGGATTGAAACCAGGGATATTCTACTTCCGAGCTACATCCCCTGCCCTATATTTTATTCTATATTTATTTTTTCTTATTTTTAAAGGGTTTATTTTTATTTATTTATTTTGGAACCAGGGATGGAACCCAGAGCGCCACACCTGCAAAGAAGGTGCTTTACCGCTGAGCTACATCCCGGCCCCTTATTATTTATTTATTTATTTTGCGGGTCTGGGGATGGAACCCAGGGGCATTCGACCTCCGAGCTACACCCCCTGACCTGTTTTTTATTCTTTTTATTTTGAAACCAGGTCTCACTGAGTTGCAGAGGGCCTCACTGAGTAGCTGAGGCTGTCGCAAACCAAGATCCTCTGATCTCAGCCTTTCGAATGCTGGGATTACAAGTGTATGCCACCACACCCGGCATTGTCAGGCGCATTTCTTTTTTCTTTCTCTCTCTCTCTCTTTCTTTCTTTCTTCCTTCCTTCCTTTCTTCCCTTTCTTTCTTTCTTTCTTTCTTTCTTTCTTTCTTTCTTTCTTTTTTGTGGTACGAGGGATGGAACCCAGGGGCCTTCTACCTCTGGGCTACACTCCCAGACCTATTTTTTCATATCCTCTTTGGAAGCAGGGTCTCACTAAGTTGCTGAAAGCCTCACTAAATAGCTGAGGCTGGCTTACAACCTGTGTAATCCTCCTGTCTCTGCCTCCCCAGAGTGGGGATTACAGTGTGCGCCACCACGCCTGGCTTACTTTTCCTTTTTTTTGGTGGTACTGGGGTTCCTGGAAGCCCTTCTACCTCCGGGCTACACTCCCAGACCTATTTTATATTTTTATTTGGAAACAGGGTCTCCTAAACCAGCGCGTGCGGCTGGCTTCGAACCTGTGCGATCCTCCTGTCTCCGGCTGGCTTCGAACCTGTGCGATCCTCCTGTCTCCGCCTCCCAAGCGCAGGGATTGCAAGTGTGCGCCACCACGCCCGGCTTTTTCCTTGTTCTGAAACAGGGTCTCAACCAGAAGTGGTGGTGCATGCCTGTAATCCCAGTACTTGGGAGACTGAGACAGGTTATTCACAGTTTCAAGACCAGTCTCAGCAATTTAGTGAGGCCTTCTGCAATTTAGTCTAGAGATCCTTTTTCAAAACAGGCACACGTTTGTAATCCCAGCTTTTGGGAGACTGAGACAGGAGGATTGTGGTTCCTGGCCAGCCCCAGCTACTTAGTGAGGCCCTTTGCAACTCAGTGAGACACTGTTTCAGACAAAGAATAAAAAGTAGGATTGAGGGTGTAGCTCGGAGGTAGAAAGCCCTTGGGTTCCATCCCCAGTACCACAAAAACAAAACAAAAAACACAAAAAACAGGCGCATGTCTGTAATCTAGTAGTTTGGAGGCTGCGACAGGAAGATGTTGGGTTCAAAGGCCAGCCTCAGCAACCTAGGGAGACCCTATTTCAAAATAAAAAGTAAAAAGAGCTGGGTATGTAGCTCAGAGATAGACTGCCCCTGGGTTCGATTCCCAGTACTAGAAAAAAAAAGGGGGGGGTATTTTGGAGCTAGAGATCAGGTGAAGGGCATCCCACCACTAGCTATGGATGAAGTACGGATGAAAGTTTTTTGTATAACAAAAAATATAACAAGCCAGGCATGGTGGTTCACGCTGTAATCCCCACGCTTGGGAGGCTGAGACAGGAGGATCGTGCAGGTTCGAAGCCAGCCTCAGCTACTTAGTGAGGCTCTCAGCAACTTAGTGAGACCCTGTTTCCAAATAAAATATAAAATAGGTCTGGGAGTATAGCCTGGAGGTAGAAAGCCCCTGGGTTCCATCCCCAGTACCACCAAAAAAATAAAAATAAAAAAAAATATATATACAATATATATATGATAAATATATATATAACAAAAAACTTTCATCATATCTCCCCCCTCCTCTCCCTTTTCTCCTCTCTCTCTCTCTTTTTTTTTCTCTCTCTCTCTCCCCTCTCCCATCATTTATTCCTTCCATCTTGTCTTCTTGAGGACTTTATATGCTAAATGCTAAAAGACCCACTGTAGACTGCGTCATTCCAGGGATGGAGCCTATGATCTTGGCCGGACGTGACATAACATGCCTAATTGGGATAATGACATGGAGAAGTCTGGGTATTAAATTTGCAGTGTGCCCCAGCACCAGCAGCAGCAGCAACGTGACCTGGGAATTTGTTAGAAATATAAATTCTCGGGCTCCACCCCATCCCTGCTGCTGCCCCGAGCTGGGAGGTGGCGGCCCAGCCAAGTGTGTCCCAGCAAGCCCTCCAGAGCCTTGCTCTCCGTGTCCCGCCTCTGGCTTCCTACTGCTTCGGGGCTGTGTGATCTCAGAGAAGTCACTACACTACTCCTGGCCTGTTTCTTTTCTCTCTGTCTCTCTCTCTCCTTCCTTCCTTCCTTCCTTCCTTTCTTTCTTTTTTTTTTTTTTTTTTGGTGGTACTGGGGTTCCTGGAAGCCCTTCTACCTCGGGGCTACACTCCCAGACCTATTTTTACATTTTTATTTGGAAACAGGGTCTCCTAAGCCAGCGCACGCGGCTGGCTTCAAACCTGCGCGATCCTCCTGTCTCTGCCTCCCAAGCGCGGGGATTACAAGCGTGTGCCACCACACCCGGCCTTCTTCCTTTCTTTCTTTCATTCTTTTTCTTCCTTCCTTTTTCTTTTCCTTTCTTGGTGCTGGGGATTGAACCCAGGGGTATTGCACCTCTGAGCTACACCTGAGTCCTTTTTAAAAATTTATTTCGAAACAGGGTCTCACTAGTCGTGTTTCTGACAGCTACGTTGCTGAGGTTGGCTTTTGAACCTGTTGTCCTCCTGTCTCAGACTCCCAAGTACTGGAATTACAGACTTGTGCCACCATGCCCAGGACAATGATAATAAAAGCAAACATGCCTTATAGAATAGTTATAAAGATTAAGCCAGGCAAGGCATGGTGGCGCACACTTGTAATCCCAGCATTCGGGAGGCTGAGACCGGAGGATCGCGGTTCGCGGACAGCCTCAGCTACTTAGTGAGGCCCTCTGCAGCTCAGTGAGACCCTGTTTCCAAATAAAGAATAAAAAATAGGGCTGGAGCCGGGCGTGGTGGCGCACGCTTGTAATCCCCGCGCTTGGGAGACGGAGACAGGAGGATCGCGCAGGTTCGAAGCCAGCTGCGCGCTGGCTTAGGAGACCCTGTTTCCAAAATGAAAATGTAAAAATAGGTCTGGGAGCGTAGCCCCGAGGTAGAAGGGCTTCCAGGAACCCCAGTACCACCAAAAAACTGGGAGGTAGAATGCCCCCAGGTTCCATCCCCAGTAGGGGGGGGGGGAGAAAAAAGTAAAAGAAAAAGAGAAATCGCAGAGCAGGACCTGACCACATCTGTGTACCCCGACTGCTCATCCCAGCCCCAGCCCCAACCAGATGCAGGCAGATTGCTCATTTCTTATGCTCCCCAAACCATTTGTGCATCTCACCCCAAACTTCCTGCAGAGGCCACTGACAGCAGGTTTGCTTCCAGGGGTCTAGCAGTCATTCAGGTCCTCTGTGCGGGATCTCCCGGCTCTGTCCCCTGGCCTTTGCTTCCTGGGAGCCTGGTCCAGCCCCGTTGGACCAGCATGATTTGCTTGTGGACCTGAGAAAGGACGCATCAATGCAACAAATCACTAATCTGTCAGACAAGCTGGACGCGGGGTGCAGGCCTGTAATCCCAGTACTAGAGGGTTGAGACAGGAGAGTCGCAGGTTCAAGGACAGCCTCAGCAACTTAGCGAGATGGCCCCAGGGTCCAATCTCCAGTACAGCAAAAAAAAAAAAAGGAAAATAATAAAATACAAAAAGCGGAGCCAGAGTGTGGACGGTTCTGCCCACTCCCCACAGCCTCACGCGTCTTGCTTCTACCAGGGCTGTTAGCCTATCAGCCTCTGTCCTCAAAAGGAAGATAATAGGGAAATGGTTGCTTGTTGAAATGAATAGAAGAGTGATAGCCGGGCGTGGTGGCGCACACTTGTAATCCTCGCTTGGGAGGCTGAGACAGGAGGATCGCGCAGGTTCGAAGCCAGCCTCAGCTACTTAGTGAGGCTCTCAGCAACCTAGTGAGACCCTGTTTCCAAATAAAATATAAAATAGGTCTGGGAGTATAGCCCGGAGGTAGAAAAGCCCTTGGGTTCCACCCCCAGTACCACCAAAAATATCTATCTATCTATCTACTCATTGATTCATCTATAAAGTGAGAAATTAACAAAACGCGATGGGAAACGCCCTCTTGTTGGCTCGGCGAGCCCTCTTGGATCCCCTTCTGCCCCAGGTCTGGGACAGGATCCTCGCGGGGCTCTCCAGCGCACTGGGTGTTCCTGAGCTCCAGCTGAGTTCTGAGTGTCCTCGGGTCTGTTTTGATCATCTCTGATCCTCCAGTACCTGGCAGAGCCACTGAGATGTCCGAGTCTTTTTTTTTTTTTTTTTTTTTTTGGTATTGGGGATTGAACACAGGGGCACCTACTTCCATTCTGAGCTACACCTCAGCCCCTTTTGCCTTTCTTTGTGAATGTGTGTGTGTGTTTATACCTTTACTGGTGCATTACAGTCTCACAATATAGTGTAATTCGCAGTGATGGTGACATTCTCACACACACACACACACACACACACACACACACACACACACACACGAGGCGCAGCCCACCCTGGAGACCGAGCTGTCCTCCTAACTCACTAATTCACTGCGTTATCTTGGCCACACTTCCCGTATAGGCCATCGGTTACCGTGAGGTTGCCTGGCACACAGTAAACACTCAATAAACAGACACCAGCCATTATTAGATTAGCGTTTTATCTGGGCGTGGTGGTACACGCCTGTAATCCCAGTACTTGTGAGGCTGAGACCGTAGGATCTCAGGTTCAAGGCTAGCCTCAGAAATTTAGTGAGACCTTCAGCAACCTATTGGGACCCTGTTTCAAAATAAAAAAAAAATAAAATAGGGCTGGGGCTGGAGGTATAGCTCAGAGGTAGAACAGCCTGGGTTCAATTCCCAGTACCACACACAGACACAACAAACACACACAAAAGAACGTTCCTCTTTCATTCTTTCTCCTCTGTTCTCTCTCTCTCTCTCTCTCTCTCTCTCTCTCTCTCTCTCTCTCTCTCACACACACACACACACACACACACACACACACACACACACACACAAAGACATTTTCGAAGCCTCTTGTTTCTCTGAGAGGTTTTATTTATAGGCGGCGCCTCATTGTGAATGTGAAAAGAGAAAGCCCAGGCCCCGCGCAGACCTTTCATGTGTAAATCAGCCCAGGCTGGGAGCGAGGGGTCACCGGGAGGAGGATTTCACTCTTAATTACTCCTGGAGAAAGCGGGCGGCGGGCGGGGCCGCTCGGCCTCTGGGGCCCGGCAGGCGCAGGTGCCTGGGCCGCCGCCTGGGCTTCTTTGAGAAGTTTGGACTCCGAGGAGGGCCCAGAGCTTTGCAGAGTGGGAGGTGTCCAGGGATGCTGCTACCAGACCAGGGAAGAAGCAGGTTAATTAAAAAAAAAAAAACTTTAATGTTCTTTGATTCGTTTTTTTTTTCTCTTTTCCAACGTAAAAATAACATAATCTAGAAAAAAACCGTGGAAAGATTTCCACCAGGCCTCTGACACTGTTTACCTCAGAGTGTGAGCTTGAATGTGGAGGAAGGAGACACTATTAACATTTTCTTTGTACACTTTTTTGGCCCACGGTTTTTCATGTAAGCAGTCTACCACTGACTCATGCCCCCAGCCCCAAATTTCTTTATTTTTTTCCCTTATTACAATTGCCTTTTGTGATTAAAAATAGGGTCTCTTTTCCTAATACCCAGCGGCTGTTCTGCGTTTTCTTCCTCTCTCCCCGCCCTCCCTCCCCCGTGGTACTGGCGATTGCACCCAGGGGAGTTCCACCTCCGAGACACACTCTCAGCTTTAGTTTTTAGTTTGAAACAGGCTTCCTTAGGTTGCTGAGAGTGCCCACTACGGTTGCTGGGAGTCAGGTTGTCTTTAAGGCTGGCTGTGAGCCTGCGATCCTCCTGTCTCAGCCTCCCCAGTACTGGGATCACAATCATGTGCCACCATGCCCGGCTCCTGCTGTTGTTTTCTGAAATCCATATATATTATTTTTTTGCGGGTCTGGGGATGGAACCCAGGGGCATTTGACCTCTGAGCCACACCCCCTGCCCTATTTTTATTCTTTATTTTGAAACAGGGTCTCACTGAGTTGCAGAGGGCCTCGCTAAGTAGCTGAGGCTGGCCGCGAACCGCGATCCTCTGGTCTCAACCTGGTCTGTTGGTGCATATCTATATGCACTTCGGAGGCTGAAATAAGAGAGTCTCAGGTTCGAGGCTAGCCTCAGCAACTTAGCAAAACCCTCAGAAACTTAGAGAGACTGTTTCAAAATAAAAAATGAGAAGAGTTGGCCAGGTGTGGTGGCATCGCAGGTTCAAGGCCAGGCTAGGCAACTTAGCAAAGACCCTCAGCACCTTGGTGAGCCCATTTTTCAAAATAAAAGAAGTAACCAGGTGTGGTGGCGCACGTTGAGACAGGAGGATCGCGCAGGTTCGAAGCCAGTCTCAGCTACTTGGTGAGGTTCTCAGCAACTTAGTGAGACCCTGTTTCCAAATAAAATTAAGTAGGAGCCGGGCGTGGTGGCGCATGCTTGTAATCCCAGAATTTGGGAGGCTGAGACAGGAGGATCGTGGTTCATGGACATCCTCAGCTACTTAGTGAGGCCCTTTGAGATTCAGTGAGACCCTGTTTCAAAATAAAGAATAAGCCGGGCGTGGTGGCGCACGCTTGTAATCCCCACCCTTGGGAGGCTGAGACAGGAGGATCACACGGATTCGAAGCCAGCCTCAGCTGCTTAGTGAGGCTCTCAGAAACTTAGTGAGACCCTGTTTCCAAATAAAATATATTTAAAATAAAAAAAGGTCTGGGAGTATAGCGCAGAGGTAAAAAGCCTCTGGTTCCACCCCCAGTACCACCAAAATAGGGCTGGAGTGTAGCTCAGAGGTAGAAAGCTCCTGGGTTCAGCCGGGCATGGTGGTGCACGCTTGTAATCCCAGCATTTTCGAGGCTGAGACAGGAGGATCGCAGTTCCTGGACATCCTCAGCTAGTTAGTGAGGTCCTTTGCAACTCAGTGAGACCCTGTTTCAAAATAAAGAATAAAAAATAGGGCTGGTAGAATGCCCTTGGATTCCATGTTCCATCTCTAGTACCTACCCCCCAAAAATTCCTTGGGACTGGGTGCAGTAGTGCATGTTTATAAGCCCAGTACTTGGGAAACTGAGATAGGAGGATCACAAGTTCAAAGCCAGCCTACAGCCTAGGCTTGAATCCTCATACCAAAAGAGAGAGAGAGAGAAAGAAAGGAGGCAGGGACAGAGAGAAATGTTTGGAGTTTGGGGTACAACTCAGTGGAACTGTATGATATGTTTATCAGGTGTGAGGCCTTGGGTTCAATCCCAGCACCAAAAAATTAAAAAGTGTTAGTTTTCTTTACCCCTCCATTCAGTCTAAAAATGCCCTGCTGCCAGGCGTGGTGGCGCACACTTGTAATCCCAGCATTCGGGAGGCTGAGACCCAGAGGATCGCGGTTCACGGACAGCCTCAGCTACTTAGTGAGGCCCTCTGGAACTCAGTGAGACCCGGTTTCAAAATAAAGAATAAAAAGTAGGGCAGGGGGTGGAGCTCGGAGGTCAAATGCCCCTGGGATCCATCCCCAAACCCGCAAAAAAAAAAAAAAAAAAAAAAAAGAATAAAAAAATAGGGCTGGGGGTGTATCTCAGAGGTAGAATGCTTCTGGGTTCCATCCAAGTACCACACACAAAATAAGTAAATAGCCGGTCATGGTGGTGCACGCTTGTAATCCCCGCGCTTGGGAGCCTGAGACAGGAGGATCGCACAGGTTCGAAGCCAGCCTCAGCTACTTAGTGAGGCTCTCAGCAACTTAGTGAGACCCTGTTTCCAAATAAAATAGAAAATAGGTCTGGGAGTATAGCCCGGAGGTAGAAAGCCCCTGGGTTCCATCTCCAGTACCACCAAAAATAAATAAATAAATAAATAAATAAATAAATAAATGTAAAGATGTCCTGTCCATTTTACTAGTGTGGAAGCATAGACATCAGGGGATTGAAGGAGAGGTCAGCTTGGAATCCATCTCTGCTAGCTCCCGCCCCCTTCCCTTTCTCTTTCTTCAACATTGCAACAATTACCCCCAGTTGCTGAGCCTTTACTTTTCCCCTGGCGCTGTTCTGTACACACTACACACACCCTATCATTTACTTCCCACAAGAACTCTATGAAGTTGGCGATCTTATCACCCCCATTCTCCAGATGAGGAAACCGAGGCCTGGAGGTGTCTTCCCCGAGGCCTTGTAGCAGGTAAGCGATAAGGCTGAGCGGCTTCCTTTGTATGAATCAAACATGCTCGTTTGTGCCGGCTGAAGAAGCGAGACCCAGAAGAGGGCTGTGTCTCGCCCGAGTCCCGGGACAGAGGCAAGCGTAGGCAACTAGCTCTTTCCCACGAGCTCCATGTCTGGTCCCAGGGTGCTGAGCTGGGGACCTACGTTGGGGGAACTTTCAAATACTGCTTTAGAAAGCTTCCCACAGGGCCTCTGAGTTCCAAGACTCAGCCTCTCAGAACTCAGTCCCCGTGGTCCAGCCCCTCCAGGGCTGGGTGCTACCTGTCCATCATTAAAAGGAGGAAACAGCAGTTAAGCGCCACATGCCCAGACAGGGAGGAATCGGGCAGCCCTAGTGCATGCTGAGCCGCGGCCTGGCCATGGTTACGAGGATGAAGCTTTAAGACAGGAAAGAGGAGCAAAGAAATGCCTGGGGGGATTCTGGAGGAAGACTGCAGAAAATAGGAGGGCACGGTTCCTGGAAAAAGCGAATCAGGAGGGTCACAGTCAGTTCGAGGCCAGCCTCAGCTACTTAGTGAGGCCCTTTGCAACCTAGTGAGACCCTGTTTCAAAATAAAGAATAAGTAAAGAGGGCTGGGGATGGAACACAGGGACATTTTACCTCTGAGCTACACCCCCTGCCCTATTTTTCATTCTTTAGTTTGAAACCAGGTCTCACTGAGTTGCAGAGGGCCTCACTACGTAGTGGAGGCTGTCTGCAAACCGAGATCCTCCTGTCTCAGCCTCCCGAATGCTGGGATGACAAGTATGTGCCACCAGCCTGGCTGCCCCAGTCCTTTTTATCTTTTATCTTATTTTTGGAAACAGTGTCTCATTAAGTTGCAGAGGGTAACATGGAATATTATAATAGCAATGACTTTGACTTTTTTTTTTTTTGCAAGTCTGAATGCCACTGGAAAAAAATTGAGCTCCATAGTGTTTATTTATTTATTTTTGGTGGTACTGGGGGTACAACCCAGGGGCTTTCTACCTCTGGGTTATACTCCCAGACCTATTTTATCCTTTATTTGAAAACAGGCTCTCACTAAGTTGCTGAGAGCCTCACTAAGTAGCTGAGGCTGGCTTCGAACCCGTGTGATCCTCCTGTCTCAACTTCCCAAGCGCTGGGATTACAAGCGTGTGCCACCACGGCCGGCTCACAGTATTTCATAAGTGTTCATTTTCTTATTATCTTGGACCCATTTTGGACAAACCAAGGGCAGAAATTGTGCTTTTCCAGAGTAAAGTGATTACATTACCCAGCTGCATAGAGCAGGTGTTCCTACACTCATTTTACAGATGAGGACCCCGGCTCAGCAGGATGGAGCGCCTTGCTCCAGATGACCCGGCAGGAGAGCCGGATTTCACACCTGATCTGATTCACTGTTTGGGCAGGAAGCTTCTAGGTTGTGCAGCTCGTCCTGTAGACTCCTGTCCTGTGCGGCCCGGTGCTGCCTACCTGTCCGTGTCTCATCTGCCTACTTGCAGGAGAAGATGGAGGGATTTGCAGGTGGCCACATTCTATTCGAGGAAACACAGACCTTTCTCAGTGCCCGCAACAGTTAGCAGAGCCGAACAGGGAGCAGCCCTTAGAGCAAGGGGGAGGTTCCCAGAGCAATCAGTGCTTGGGCCAGAAACTGTAAACAGATAGTCAGGGCTCTGCAACACCAGCTCCAGACAAAAGGCGGACAAAAGCCGCACGAGGAAGCCCGCGTAGACCAAGGCACAGGGAAGCCGGCCTAGACTACGCCCTGGTGCAAATGATATGTTCTCCTGCAAGCAGAAAGAGAAATCCTGGCAAAAGCTAGGTGGTGACTCTAAGTCCTGGACTCCGTGACGGGTACATTTAGTGAGTAAAAACCCTTAATTTGTACCGAGGTGTTGGAAATCTTTTTTTCTTAGTTTGATTTATTTTATGTTATTGGTGCATTATAATCATAGATTTTTTTTTTTTTTTTTTTTGCGGGTCTGGGGATGGAACCCAGAGGCATTTGACCTCCGAGCTACACCCCCTGCCCAAGTTTTTATTCTTTATTTTGAAACAGGGTCTCACTGAGTTGCGGAGGGCCTCACTAAGTAGCTGAGGCTGTCCGCGAACCGCGATCCTCCGGTCTCAGCCTCCCGAATGCTGGGATGACAAGCGTGCCCACCACGCCCGGCTTATAATCATAGATCTTGTTGAAGTTCAGGGTGTAGAGGCGTACACGCACACAGTCCGCACTGAGCCTCTCCAGCTCCTGCCCCATTCCTTCCCCCTCCCACATTGTGAATCTTAGAGTCTACTGGACATTCTCCCTCGACCTAAGTTTGTAAAACAAAAGTAATAATTAGAAGTGAGTCTTCAATGTGCACTGGCATTTTAATTACACACACACACACACACACATATTATATGTATCTGATGTGTGTGTGTGTGTTTTGTGGCACTGGGCATTGAACCCAGGGGCATTCTACCTCCGAGCTACACCTCCAGCCTTATTTTATTTTTACTTGAAAGTAGGGTCTCGCTGGGTTGATGAGAGCCTCACTACATGCTGAGACTGTCCTTGAAGCTGCGATCCTTCTGTCCTAGCCGCCTAACTACTGGGACTACTGGACTACTGGCCTGTGCCACCACACCCAGCTTATGTCTATTTTATATCTCTGTATCTACTTCTCTCTATATATAGACGAGGTCCAGCATGTTCAGGATGGTAAGGCCGTAGTAGACTATCTTTCTCTTGTGCGTGTGTGTGTGTGTGTGTGTGTTACTGGGGATTGAACCCAGGAGCATTCTACCTCTGAGCTATACTCCCAACACCATTTTTTATTCTTTTTTTTTTTTTTGGTGGTACTGGGGTTCCTGGAAACCCTTCTACCTCTGGGCTACACTCCCAGACCTATTTTTTTATACTTTTTTATATGGAAACAGGGCCTCTTAAGCCAGTTTGGCTGGCTTCAAACCTGCGCAATCCTCCTGTCTCTGCCTCCCAAGCGCGGGGATTACAAGCGTGCGCCACCACACCCGGCTTATTCTTTTTTTTTTTTTTTTTTTTTTTTGCGGGTCTGGGGGTGGAACCCAGGGACATTCGACCTCTGAGCTACACCCCCTGCCCTATTTTTTTATTCTTTATTTTTGAAACCAGGTCTCACTGAGTTGCAGAGGGCCTCACTAGGTAGCTGAGGCTGTCCGTGAACCGTGATCCTCCGGTTTCAGCCTCCCAAGCGCAGGGATTACAAGCGTGCGCCACCACACCCGGCTTATTCTTTATTTTGAAACAGGGACTCACTAAATTGTAAAGGACCTCACTAAGTAAGCTGATGCTGTCCGCGAACCACGATCCTCTGGTCTCAGCCTCCGGAATGCTGGGATTACAAGTGTGAACGACCATGCCCGGCTTTATTTTTTATTTTGAAACAGGGTGCCAGGCGTGGTGGCGCACGCTTGTAATCCCAGCATTCGAGAGGCTGAGACCCAGAGGATCGCGGTTCGCAGACAGCCTCAGCTACTTAGTGAGGCCCTCTGCAACTCAGTGAGACCCCATTTCAAAATAAAGAATAAAAAGTAGGGCAGGGGGGTGTATCTCAGAGGTTGAATGCCCCTGGGTTCCATCCCCAGACCTGCCAAAAAAAAAAAACAAAAAAAACAGGGTATCACTAAGTTATTGAGGGCTGGCCTTGAACCAGCTTATCTATTCTATATAGAGTGTATACATTACTGGCATATTTAGTCACAACTCTTAGTTGTCAGTGACAGAAAATTCAAACTGGTGCACACATAAAAAAGTAATAGTAATAACTGGGTGTGATGGCGCACGCTTGTCATCCCAGCATTTGGGAGGCTGAGACAAGAGGATTGCGGTTCTCAAACAGCCTCAGCTACTTAGTGAGGCCCTTTGCAACTCAGTGAGACCCTGTTTCAAAATAATAAATGAAAAACAGGGCTGAGGGATTTGCTCAGAGGTAGAATGCCCCTGGGTTCCATCTCCAGTATCTCAAGAAAAAAAAATATATACATACATATATATATTTATATATTTATATATATATGTATATATGTATATATTTATATATGCATATAATTATTACTTAATGACTCTCACCAGGAACCATGAGTTCAGATTTCCACTGCTGCCCATGCCATGTCTTGGCTCTGCTCTCTTCTGCGGCTCACCTCAGACAGCTTCTCCTCCCCAGGGCACCACGCTGGTACCGCATGGTTTCCTCCCAGTGAGGAAGCCTGCCAGGGTTCCCCAGAAAAAAAATCTCAAGGCTCCCTCCGATTGGCTCTTACCGGGTCACATGACCATCATTGGGCCAATCCTGTGTCTAGGCTGGTTCACAGGCCCACCCCTGTCTGCAGAGATGAGGGGAAGAAGCCCCCTCCAAGGTACAGCGGGCTGATAGCAGGGAAGGGAGAGTTCCCCAGGGAAGATGGCAGCGCTGATTCCAAAGGCACATGTTCACCATCTGGTAGTTCCTGCCTTTCTGTTAACCCAGTTTAAGGAGCGGCTGTCATCAGGAATTATAATAATGATAATGATAATAATAAATAGTAATCATGGCAACATTTATTAAGCATTTGGTGTGCGCTAGGCATTATGTCAGTTGTTTTATAAGAATTGTCACATTTACTCCTCACAAAAGTCCGTATTAATTCCTTATCATCTTCCCACTTCACTGAGAATGTAAGGAACTGGCCCAAGTCCATGTAGACAGGGAGGGTGGAGTCAGGCAGCTGTTTTCCAAACCCTGAACTCTTTCCTCCTCTGTAAACTACACTGAGAGCTGCTTTATCTCTCAGAATTGCCAGCTTTGTTCCAAAGAGGAAGCCCCAAGCTCCTCCTTGCAGGGCTTGCTAGTATGGGGTGGCAGACAGCATCTGGATGCTCATTTAGAAACATTTATGCCGGGCGTGGTGGGCACGCTTGTAATCCCTGCGCTTGGGAGGCGGAGACAGGAGGATCGCGCAGGGTCGAAGCCAGCCGTGCACTGGCTTAAGAGACCCTGTTTCCAAATAAAAAAGTATAAAAAAATAGGTCTGGGAGTGTAGGCCGGAGGTAGAAGGGTTTCCAGGAACCCCAGTACCACCACACACACACACACACACACACACACACAAAAAGAAACACTTATAGCTGGGCAAGGTGGCGCAGGCCTGTAATTCCAGTACTTGGGAGACTTAGACTGGAGGATCAAAGGTTCAAGGCCAGGCTCAGCAATTTAGCAAGACCCCCCAGAAATTTAGCAAGACCCTGTTTCAAAATAAAAATATAAAGGACCAGCAGTGTAGCTTGGAGGTAGAATGCCCCTGAGTTCAACTCCAAGTACCAAAAAAATAAATAAATTGAGTCACTAATGACTCTCAGAAGACTTGTCCTAGAGCACGGAGAAATGTTTGACAAGTAAGAATCAATTTAATGGTGATCATGGATCCAGGTGCCCAGGCCTCCCCACCCATCAGGAATGGTGGCAAAGGAGTGTGCCCTGCGGTACTGGGGATTGAACCCAGGGGCATTCTACCACCAAGCTACATCCCCAGCCCCAGTTTTTTTATTCTTTATTTTGAAACAGGATCTCACTAATTGCCAAGGGCCTCATTAAGTAGTTGAGGCTGTCTGAGAACCATGATCCTCCTGTCTCAGCCTCCCAAGTACTGGGATTACAAGTGTGTGCTACCACACCCAGCTCAATTTTTTTTTCTTTTTTCTTTTCCTTTTCTTTTTCTTCTTTTTTCTCCTTTTTCTCTCTTTCTTTCTTTCTTTCTTTCTTTCTTTCTTTCTTTCTTTCTTTCTTCTTTCTTTTCCGTACTGGAGCATTCTACCTTTGAGCTATAGCCCTAGCCCTATTTTATTTATTTATTTTATTTTTTGTGGGTCTGGAGAAGGAACTACAGCTACACCCCCTGACCTATTTTTTATTCTTTATATCGAAACAGGGTCTCACTAAGTTGCGGAGGGCCTCACTAAGTAGCTGAGGCTGTCCATGAATTGCGATCCTCTGGTCTCAGCCTCCTGAAAGCTGGGATTATAAGTGTGTGCGTCACCACGCCCGGCTGTGTGTGTGTGTGTGTGTGTGTGTGTGTGTGTGTGTGTGTGTGTATACACAAATATATATATATTTGGTGGTACTGGGGGTAGAACCCAGAGGCTTTCTACCTCCGGGCTACACTCCCAGACCTATTTTATATTTTATTTGGAAACAGGGTCTCACTAAGTTGCTGAAAGCCTTACTAAGTAGCTGAGGCTGGCTTTGAACCTGTGCGATCCTCCTGTCTCAGCCTCCCAAGCGCGGGGATTACAAGCGTGTGCCACCACGCCAGGCTTCAATTTTATTTCTTATTTGGAAACAGGGTCTTGCTAGGTTGAGGAGTGTCTCATATTTGCTGAGGAAGTCCTATTTTTTTATTGTTTTTTATTTTTTGAAGTAGAAAAAATAAAATGCCCCTGGAACCCAGGGGCATTCTACCTCTAAGCTACACCCCCAGCCCTATTTTTTATTATTTATTTTGAAACAGGTCCTCACTAATTTGTGGAAGGCCTCACTAAGTAGCTGATGCTGGCTGCAAACCTGTGATCCTCCTGTCTCAGCCTCCCAAGTACTGAGATTAAAAGCGTGCTCGCCACAACTGGCTTAGACTGGGCCCTGCTAAGTTGCGCGGGCTAGGACTGGCTCCTCTGTCACTAACTCCCGTGTGTGCCCCTGACCAGCTTCCTTCGTGTCCGTGAGCCTCAGTGTCCCTGTCCATTGAACGCACATAGAACCGTCCTCAGAGGACTGTGAAGATTGGTATTGTTTTGGTGCTGTGGTTTATGGGGGTTTTGTTTTTTGTGGTGCTGGGGATTGAACCCAAGGACATTGTACCTCTGAGCTACAACCCCAGTCCAATTTTATTTCTTATTTGGAAACAGGGTCGAGTTTGCTGAGAGCCTTGCTAAATTGCTGAGGCTGGCTTCAAACCTGGGATCCTCCTGTCTCAGCCTCCCAAGTACTGGGATTACAAGCATGTGCCACCATACCTGACGACATCATCATCATCATCATCATCATCATCATCATTATTTAGTGGTACTGGGGTTTCTGGAAGCCCTTCTACCTCTGGTCTATACTCCCAGACTTATTTTATACTTTTATATTTGGAAACATGGTCTTTTAAGCCAGCGCGGCTGGCTTTGGACCTGCTCTTGTCTCCGCCTCGCAAGTGCGGGGATTACAAGCGTGCGCCACCACGCCAGCTATTTTTTTTTTTTTTCTTTTGAAACAGGATCTTGCTAAATTACAAAAAGCCTAACTAAGTTACTGAGGCTGGCCTCGAACTGGGGATCCTCCAGTCGCAAGCTCCCAAGTACTGAGATTACAGGTGTGCACCACCACACCTGTCTGGTGCTGGGCTACTGAAACAGGACATACTTGTCACCCACTTGCTGCTCCTGGTTAAGTTCACTCCTTTCATGAAATTTCTCCTGTCCCCACTGCAGAGACTTGGCAAGAACCCGCAAAGGCTGGAAAGCGGCTTTGCCCTTCCCCAGTGAGCTCAGGGCTCGCCTCTCTCCCTCCTCGGTCCCACATCTATTGCTGCAATAGCACAAAATGAGCACCCGAGGGAGACGGTTCAGAGGTAGACCGGGCCTGTGTTCAGTCCTCGAAGACGATCTCTCTCTCTCCCTCTCTCCCTCCCTCCCTCCCTCTCTGCTCCTGGGTTTGAATCCCTGTAACCCTCCCCAGGTGGAGAAGGCACCTCCCTCCTAGGTTGCTGAAAACCCCGTCTGCAAACGCGCCTGGTAGTTTGTTTATTCCCTGGGACTGAACTAGCGGAGGGGCAGCGGGCGGGGCGGGCGGCTTCGCAGGGCCGGATGGTCGGGTCAGCACAGGGCCCCTACCATCCACTCCACATCTCCTGAATAATTCATGGCAAACAAAATGGCTGGGCCAGACCCGGGCCGCCCTCCTCCTGCCAGGGAAGGCAGAAGGGTTTCTAATTACAGATCAGCGCTCCTGGGGCCCCGGGCGCTGCACACAGGGGGTGTTTATGGGAAGAGACTGGAAAGGGAGGGGCCCCGTCCCAGCTCCTCTCCAAAAGGAACTCAACTTTCTTTGAAATTGTAGCCTTTGCCTGCCAAAGCTCGAGGAGGGACTGGGGAAACAAACCTAGACTGGACAGGAAGAGAAAGCCCTTTGGAGGGGTCAGGGAGAGGAGCTGGGTCAGGGAGGCCATGCTGGAGCACCTGGCGGGCAGAGCTGGCTTGGAGGGGAGTGACGGCCAGCATCCCCTGAGAGCGCTGCGACCTGGGCTCCCGGGTGCCTGGCTCCAAAGCCCCCTCCCCAGGCCCTGGGACCCTTTCCTCACCCATAAAATGGGTAGAACCCAGATGGGCGTGGAGGCACACACCTATAATCCCAGTACTTGGGAGGCTGAGACAGGAGAATCGCAGGTTTGCAGCAATTTAGTGAGCCCCTCCACAGCTTAGTAAGACCCTGTTTCAAACAAAATAATAAAATAGGCTGGGGTTGAGCTCTGAGGTAGAATGCACCTGGGTTTTACCAGGGAAAAAAAAGGGAGACACTTTATCTCTCTAACTCTGCTGGGGGAGTACTTGAGGTTTTTTGCTTTTTTTTTGTTTTGTTTT
>NC_137807.1:14107008-14214198 GCF_963383645.1 Muscardinus avellanarius
AGCTACTTAGTGAGGCTCTCAGCAACTTAGTGAGACCCTTTTTCCAAATAAAACATAAAATAGGTCTGGGAGTATAGCCCGGAGGTAGAAAGCCTCTGGGTTCCACCCCCAGTACCACTAAATACATACATACATACATACATACATACATACATACATACATACATACATAAAACAGGGGTGAGGTCAGACGTGGTGGTACACGCTTGTAATCCCAACATTTGGGAGCCTGAGACCTGAGGATCGTGGTTCGCGGACAGCCTCAGCTACTTAGTGAGGCCTCTGCAACTTAGTGAGACCCAGTTTCAAAATAAAGAATAAAAAATAGGGCAGGGGATGTAGCTCGGAGGTCAAATGCCTCTGGGTTCCAGCCCCAGACCCGCAAAAAAATTTTTTTTCAAAAATAAAAAATAGCCGTGCATGGTGGCGCACCCTTGTAATCCCTGCGCTTGGGAGGCGGAGACAGAAGGATCGTGCAGGTTCGATGCCAGCCTCAGCTGGCTTAAGAGACCCTGTCTCCAAATAAAATATAAAATTGGTCTGGGAGTGTAGCCCAGAGGTAGAGGGCCCCTGGGTTCCATCCCCAGTACCACCAAAAAAAAAAAAAAAAAAGAAAGAAAGAAAGAAAGAAAGAAATTAAGGAAGACCCTGTTTCAAAGTAAAAAAATAAAATAGGGCAGGGGTGTCATTCAGAGGTGGACCGCCCCTGGGTTCCCTCTCAAGCAACAACAATAATAACTGTTGGTGGGAGAAGGCCCGGGGCTGCTTTCTCAGCCCGAGTCTCAGAGGAGAGACTGGCCCTCTGCAGTGCTCATGGGCGCGGGAGGGAGTGGGAACAGCTTGGAGCAAATGTTCAATAAATATTTGCTCAATAAATTAAAAAAAAATCAGAGAGTATGCAGGACCTGCCTGTAACCAGGGGGACGGAGGAGGCCTGCCCGGCCAGGGGCAGTCTGGGTGGATGGTCCTTGCAGCCGGTTCCAGCTGCAGGCCTCGACCGGACCCCACCCCGCCCCTGCGGGCTCCGGACACCCCAGCCCTGCGGCCCGAGCCCACGGGAGGAGGTGGTGGGAGCAGAGGCTGCAGGGCCTGGATGCTGCGCCCCCGACGAGTCCCTGCGGGCGCCCCTCGCCCCCGTTGTCCGAGCCACAAAGGACGGGAATCAATGGAGGACCGCAGCGGCCGAGGGGCCCCCTCTTTGTGCGGCTGTCTCGGGCCTGTTTGCGCGCCGTCTCCGCGCCCCGATTGATCAGGCATGTGGAAAGATTCCGCCTCCCGGGCTCCCTTTGTGGCCGCGTTGCCAGGCTGCGCCCGGGCTGCGCAGGGGCTGCGGGCTCCGGCCAGAGCAGCGCGTGCCCGGCGCGGATTCTCCATAGAGAACAAAGGCCAACATGTTTTCCTTGAAGCATGAGTACGTCCCAGATATTGTATGTGTGGGTTATACTTATACTGGAAAAAAAAAAAAAAAGTGTTGTTTATCTGACATTCAGGCATCAGCATCTTAGCATCCTAAGAAGGAAAGCGAATTTCCATCTCCCTAAATTCTCACTGGAGTTCTGTTTGTTTACTCATACCCTTATCTGAAAGTTTCCTGGATTTATTTATTTATTTATTTATTTATTTATTTATTTATTTATTTATTTATTGTGGTACTGCGGGTGGAAGCTAGAGGCTTTCTTCTACCTCCAGGCTATACTCCCAGCCCTATTTTTTTTTTTTTTTTTTTTTTTTTTTGGTGGTACTGGGGTTCCTGGAAGCCCTTCTACCTCCAGGCTACACTCCCAGAACCATTTTTATATTTTTATTTGGAAACAGGGTCTCTTAAGCCAGCAAGGCTGGCTTTGAACCTGTGCGATCCTCCTTTCTCGGCCTCCCAAGCACGGGGATTACAAGCGTGCATAACCATGCTCGGCTTATTCTTTATTTTGAAACAGGGTCTCACTGAGTTGCGGAGGGCCTCACAAGTTGCTGAGGCTGACCACGAAACCTATTCTCCTGTCTTAGCCTCCCACATACTGGGGTTATAGGAATATACCATCACGCCTAGTTTAATAGTGATTTTTAATTTTTTTTTTTTTTTTTTTTTTTTTTTTTTTGGTGGCACTGGAGATTGAACTCAGGGGCATTCTCCTTCTGAGCTATACCCCCAGCCTGATTTTTATTTTTATTATTTATTTATTTATTTATTTATTTATTTATTTATTTATTTTTGTGGTACTGGGGATGGAACCTAATGGCTTTCTATCCCTGGACTACACTCCTGGACCTATTTTATATTTTATTTGGAAACAGAATCTCACCAATCTGCTGAGAGCCTCACTAAGCAGCAGGCTTCGGAACCTGCGCAATCCTCCTGTCTCAGCCTCCCAAGTATTGGGATTTCAAGCATGTGCCACCATGCCCGGCTTTTATTTTTATTTTGAAACAGGGTCTCACTAGGTTGATGAGAGTCTTACTACTTTGTGTGTGTGTGTGTGTGGTATACTGGGGGTGGAACCCAGGGGCTTTTTACCTCCAGGCTACACTCCTAGACCTTTCTTATACCCTATTTGGAAACAAGGTCTCACTAAGTTGCTGAGAGCCTCACTAAGTAGCTGAGGCTGGCTTTGCACCTGTGTGATCCTCCTGTCTCAGCCTCCCTAGTGCTGGGATTACAAGTGTGCGCCACCACGCCCGGCTCATCTACTTTTTTTTTTCCAGCACTGGGCCTGGAACCCAGGGGCATTTTATCTCCAAGTTACACCCCAAACCCTATTTTGTATCCTTTACTTATTTTTGTTTGTTTTTTTGCAGTACTTCGGGTGGAATCCAAGTCGCTGGTACCACAGGTGTGTACCACCATGCCCTGTGAAAGGCTGTTTTTATCTTCCTGCACATTAAACTATTACACATGTGTGTGTGTATGGATCAAACCCACCTTTGGTGCCATCAACATTCAAACCAAAGAACACAGGAGACTATGAGGCTGGGTCTGGGGTATCCAGGGGTGCAGCCCTTGCCCAGCAAGTGCATGATCCTGGGCTTGGTCACCATCACTAAAAACAGAAGTAGAAGAAATAGAGAAAGAGAGCAAGCTGGCCTGGGATGGATCCCCGGGAAATGAATTAGCCCCTCTGAGCCTTGTTTTTTTTTCGTCCGCATGTGATAGCTGGCATACCTGTCATCCCAATACTTGGGAAGCTGAGACAGGAGGATCACAGGTTCAAGGACAGCCTCAGCAACATGTCTGGACTCTTAGCAACCTAGTGAGACATAGTATCAAAAGAAAAAAAAAGATAAAAAAAGGACTGGGCTCAGTCTGCAGTAACACAGTAACAAAGACACAGACACACACACACACACACACACACACACAGTGTGATAAAGACACAGTGAGAATACCTTGTGTAAGTGAACAGCACACAGTGGGTGCTGCGCCCCCAGCTGTATCCAGGCTCCCCAAAAGAGCCGGGCCTGTGTGTTCGGTGCCCGCTTTCCTTTCAATCCTTTGAGCTAGGTCGTTCTTAACAACCCGATGTCACAGATAAGGAAACTGAGGCTCCAGGAGGCAGGCAGAGTCGTGTGCTGAGGAAGCATAGTAAGGGCACTGGCGCGACCCAGCCTGGCTTCTGCACCGGATGACAGGAAGCCTGAGGATGAGGGGTGTGAGGAGCTGGCACTCGCTACTCGGCCTCTCTGTCCCAAGAGCACCCAAACCAAGGGCAAGCAGCTGTCTCTGGGGAGGCTGGGAGGCGCCGGGCCGCATCTTTCCAGGAGAGGCAAAGACTGCCAGCCCACCGGCGGGCTGGAGGACAGGCAGGGCGAGTCTGACTGGTAGGTGGGGGCCGAGGATGCCAAAAGCAGAGGCCTGCCCTCTTCCAGCCGCGCTGGGCACAGCCCGCGGGTTACCTGCCATCTCAAGGGCAAGGGAACTGCTGATCTCAGGCGATTAGCATAACAATCCCCGATCCGGTCCTCGGGCCCAAAGCTGGGTCTGCACAATCCCATTTCAAGCCATCTCTTTAGCTAGCTAATTAGAGGGGGGGGGGCAGGCGGGGGAGGGGGGGGGCAACCTTCTTAAAGGGCCCCTACACACAGGGCCCAGGCTGGAACTGGGAGCAGGAGACAGTCTGACAAAACCTCAGCCCTGGCAAAGTAGGGTGCCATCCAGTGCCGCACCCCAGGCCCGTGTGAAAACATTTGTCCCCCTAGGATATTTCACTGGTCTTCCCGTTCCTACCTGACCTTAGGTAGCTTGGTCCTCTATGCTACATCTCAGAGCTGCCCTCTGAAGTGCTCAAAGAGAACTTTAATTTTAATTTATCAATTTATTTTTTGGTGCCAGGCATGATAACATATGCCTGTAATCCCAGTACTTGGAAGCCTGAGACAGGAGGATTGCAGGTTCAAGGCCAGCCTTACTACCTTACTGAGACCCTGTTTTAAAAAACAGAAACTAGGCATGGTGGCATATCACTATAATCTCAGTATTTGGGAGGCTGAGATAGCAGAATCACAGGTTCGAAGACAGCCTCAGCAAGTAGTGAGACTCTCATCAACCTAAGTTGAGACTGTGTTTCAAAATAACATAAAATAAGGCTGGGCATACAGCTTGGAGGTAGAATGCCTTCCTGGGGTCCATCCCCAACCCACCAAAACTTTTTTGCAGTACTAGGGATTGAACCCAGGGACATTCTACCTCTGAGCTGCACCCCAGCCCTGTTTTTATTCTTTATTTTGAAACAGGGTCTCACTAAATTGCATAGGGCCTCACTATGTAGCTGAGGCTGGGGATGAATATGAGATTCTCCTTTCTCAGCTTCCCAAGTCTAGGATTATAAGCATGTTCCACCATGCCCCGCTAATTTTTTTGGGGGTGTACGGTGCTGGGGATTGAACTCAGGGGCATTCTACTTCTGAGCTACACCCCCAGCCCTGTTTTTTTTTGTTTTGTTTTGTTTTTGTTTGTGTGTGTTTTGGTGGTACTGGGGGTGGAACCCAGGGGCTTTCTACCTCCAGGCTATACTCTCAGACCTATTTTATATTTTATTTGGAAACAGGGTCTCACTAAGTTGCTGAGAGCCTCACTAAGTAGCTGAGGCTGTCCGCCAACCGCCATCTTTCCTGTCTCAGCCTCCCAAAGGCTGGGATTACAAGTGTGCTTTACCATGCCTGGTTCAGCTAATTTTTAAAAATTAATAAATATAGGTCGGGCGTGGTGGCGCACGCTTGTAATCCCCGCGCTTGGCAGGCAGAGACAGGAGGATCGCTCAGGTTCGAAGCCAGCCGCACGCGCTGGCTTAGGAGACCCTGTTTCCAAAATAAAAAAAAATGTAAAAATAGGTCTGGGAGTGTAGCCCTGAGGTAGAAGGGCTTCCAGGAACCCCAGTACCACCAAAAAAAAAAAAAAAAAAAAATTAATAAATATAAATCCTCAGTACCTGGGTTCCACCCCCAGTACCACAAAAAATAAAAAAATAAAAGACATTTGCAACCCAGTGAGACCCTGTTTCAAAATAAAGAATAAAAAATCGAATAAATCTCTTACCCTTTCTGAGGCTCAGTTTTCTCATCAGTAAACGGGGATAATTAAAACCTGATTTAGAGACTGAGTTTGTTGCTCAATGGTAGAGAAAGTGCCCAGGGCATGCGAGCTGCAGGGTTACATCCCCGGCAACAAACACACGCAAAATTTTACAAGCACTTGCTAAATACTGTAGGGGTATGATGTTTTCTGACATGGTATTGGGTGTGGGGTGTCTGTTACTTTGGCACTCTTCTTGTTTGCCGCTTATTATATTTGCCTGTGTACCATGCTTTGGTCTTATTTGAAAGACAGAAAAAAAATAGACATTTGATCAGCAAAAAAGAAAAAGTCATAGGAACAAAAAGTAAAATCATTTGTTTTATAATTTCTCCTCCAGGTCCAGTTTGGTTAGCCTGTTAGACAATATAAGTCAATTATCAGATTTCCACTCCTGAGCCCTTTTTATCATTAAAATTAACACGAAGCCGGGAGTGGTGGTGCACACTTGTAATTTCAGCACTTGGGAGGCTGAGACAGAAGGATGGCAGGTTCTCCGCCAGCCTCTGCTGCTTGGAGAGGCCCTCCGCTACTTTGTGAGACCCTGTTTCAAAATAAAGAGTAAAAAATGGGGCTGGGGGTGTAGCTCAGAGGTAGAATGCCCCTGGGTTCAATTCCTAGTATTGCGATTGAGTCCAACTGGAACGAAGAAGAAATCGCTGAGCTAAAGCCAACCCCCTAGTACTGCAAAAAAAAAAAAAAAAAAAAAAAAAAAAAAAAAAAAAATTAACACAAAATATGAAAAAACATTACCATAAGTTTTGAGTCCAGCCTCAGCAATTTAGAGAGTCCCTGTTTCAAAATAAAAACGACTGTGGATATAGCTCAGAGGTTGAATGCTCCTGAGTTCAATGTCCAGTACCACAGTCCCCCAAAAGGAAATAGCCTCCCACGTGGCTGGGTTCAGCTACGTTTTCTCTCCCCCCTTCACTACAAACATCTCCTGTCTTACTACCAACGTGGCCGGTGCCTGCCAGCCCCTGGTCAGTGTTTAGCTTGTCCCTTCGGCTCTCCTAAGGCCCCTCTGAGGAACGGCTTGTACCTGTGTGTGTGTTACTGGGGATTGAACCCAGGGGCATCTACTGTTGTGTCATGCCCTCAGCCCTATTTTCCTTTTTTTTTTTTTAACTTTTTTTGGTACTGGGGATTGAACCTAGGGCAATTCCACCTCCAAGCTAAACCCGCAAAGCTATATATTTTTTTAAATTTTTATTTGTGTGTGTGGTACTGGGGATTGAGCCCAGGGACACTCTACTTCTGAGCTACAACTCCAGCCCTATTTTATATTTATTTTGAGACAGGGTCCCACTAGGTCAATGAGAATCTTGCTACTTGCTGAGTTGTGGAGGCCTCACTAAGTAGCTGAGGCTGGCCACGAACCTGCGATCCTCCTGTCTCAGCCTCCCTAGTACTGAGGTTACAAGTGTGCATCAACCACGCCAGTCAGGTTTGTGCTTTTTTTTGTTTATTTGTTTGTTTGCTGTTGTTGTTGTTTGGTCTGTGCTTTTTAAGAAAAGAAAACTGGAGCCGGGCGTGGTGGCGCGCGCTTGTCATCCCAGCATTCGGGAGGCTGAGATGAGAGGATTGCAGTTTGCGGACATCCTCAGCTACTTCGTGAGGCCCTTTGCAACTCAGCGAGACCCTGTTTCAAAAAAAAGAATAAAAAATCAGGCTGGGGGTGTAGCTCAGAGGTAGAATACTCCTGGGTTCCTTCCCCAGACCCGTAAAAAAAGAGAGAAAGGAAGGAAGGAAGGAAGGAAGAAAAAAGAAAGAAAGAAAGAAAGAAAGAAAGAAAGAAAGAAAGAAAGAAAGAAAGAAGAAGAAGAAACTAAAGTCAGTGAGGCAAAGTGCTAGGACTCCTCACACAGCTAGATGGTTTCCCAAGGGGCTCCAGCCCAGGTGGCCCCAGGGCGCTGCAGCTCCAGGACTCCCCCGAAGGAAGCCGGGGTTGCTACATGGCCCTTTCCCCACACAGCGTGCCTGCAGGTCCGCTGGCCACCCTCTGCCTAGTGCAGAGCACTGTGGGGAAAGCAGGGCACAGGCTGGGCAGGGCGGCCAGCGCATGGCTCTCCTGGAGTCTGACGACGGCCAGGGCATTTCTGTGAGTGCCTGCTGTTTTCTAGACAATCAGACACAGGGAAGGTTTGGGGGGAGGTTGCCGGGGCAGAGGAAAGAGAAGTGCAACCACCCTGGGACCAGATGCAGCTTGGGCCGGGAGGCTGAAAAGCTGCCACTGTGGCTGGAGTGCTGGGAGAGAGGGTGTGGGCACCTGAGAGGGAACACAGGCCTAGGGTGCCCCAGGACCCTTCCCTGGCTCGTCCCACCCCTGCCTTCCTCCTCCGTCCTCCCTCCCTCCTTTCTTCTTTCCTCTCTTCCTTCTTCTTCCCTTCCCTCTTCTGCTTCTTTTTTTACATTTATTTATGTATTTATTTATTTTTGCAGTACTAGGGATAGAACCCAGGACATTCTATCTCCAAGCTACACCCCCAGCCCTAATTTTTATTCTTTATTTTGGAACAGGGACTCACTGAGTTGCAAAAAGCCTCACTAAGTAGCTGAGGCTGTCAGCCAACAGAGATCCTTCTGTCTCAGCCTCCCGAATGCTGGGATTACAAGCGTGCGCCATCATGCCAGGCTCCATTCCTTATTTTGAAACAGGGTCTCACTGAGTTGCACAGGGCCTCACTAAGAAGCTGAGGCTGTCCTCCAACGAGATCCTCCTGTCTCAGCCTCCCGAATGCTGGGATCATAAGGGTGGGCTGGCTCTCCCCTCCTTCCTTCCCCTCATTCCCCCTTCCTTCTCCCTCATTTCTCTTTTCTTTCTCTGCCCTCCCTCCCTTCCTTCCTTCTTTCCTTCCTCCCTCCTTCCCTGCTACTTCCCAGGCACTGGGCCAGGCAGAAGCCGCAGGTCCTCCCCACCTCCTTCCCCCCATCTCTTCTCCTCCGGGCCCCCCTCCGCATGGCGCCCACCCACTCAGTCCGCTCTCCCCCCCCCCACTCTCTCCCAACAATGGTGTCTGGACCCTGAGGCCCGCTTCCCAAAGGATTGTCCCTTTAAGGAATCCCTAAATCCGACACCCCTCTCCTCCCCCACCTGAGAACCAATTAGGGTTCCCGAATTCAAGTGGAGGCTTTTGTGGGTCACGTGTTGGGGGAACAAAGCCCGTGCGGCAGGAATAAAAGCTGCTATTCAGGAGCCAGCGCCTTCTCATTGTAAGGCGTCCACTCCTGCCGGGCTCCTTCCCGGGCTCCCAGGGCCGCGGGCCTCCCCTCCCTCCCGCCCTGGGCACCCACACTGGGGCCCGGCCCCAGCAGGTGCGGGACCCCGGCCCTGCCGCCTCTGCTGCCCGCAGGCTGGGGCCAGCAGGTCGGAGCTGGGCCTTGCTGGGCTCCCCCTTCACCGCCCGCGCACTAGGAAAGCCCTCCCCGGGAAACTGAGGCTGGCAGGGGCTGGAACCATAGTCTGAGGTCCTGCGGCCAGTTAGGGGTGGGGGGAGAAGCTGCTATTTCTCATGAAGCCCGAGGGCAGGCACCTGCCTTTAGAGACTTTTTACCACAGGTAGGAAGGAGCCAGAATCCGGGTCAAAGTCACTGACAAGTGAGTGGAAGGCTGGGAACTGGAGCGCCGGTCTTTGTGGAAAGAATGCAGTCCACAGGCTTGAGGACAGACAGACAGGGAGAGTTAGGGACACGGATACAGTGGAACCATTAGGAAAATGTCTTTGTAATCCATGTATTTGGGACGCTGAGCCTGGAGGATCACAGGTTTGAGGCCAGCCTCAGCAACTTAGAGGCTGGCCTCAGATAGCTCCTAGGCAACTTTGCCGTTCAAAATGAAGAATTAAAAAGGGCCGGGAGCCGGAGGTGGTGACGCACACTTGTAATCCCAGCTCTTGGGAGACTGAGATAGGAAGATCACGCAGTTTCGAAGCCAGCCTCAGCTACTGAGTGAGGCTCTCAGCAACTTAGTGAGACCCTGTTTCCAAATAAAATATAAAAAAGGTCTGGGAGTATAGCCCAGAGGTAGAAAGCCTCTGGGTTCCACCCCCAGTACCACCAAAAAAAGGGTCCGGAGTGTAGCTTGAAGGTAGAATGTTCAAGGTTCAATTCTCAGTCTCTGTTACACACACACACACACACACACACACACACCTAAAAAGAGAGAAAAAAAAATGTATTGATTTGGAATGGTAATTGACATCTTAACCAAGAGAAAAAGGCAATATACTAAGCATAATATAATTCCATTTGTGTAAGAGAACAAGGAAATATCTACACATATACACACAGGCATATGCACATTTCTATATGTGTAGAAAATTTTGGAGAATACATCATAAACTACACGCTCTTTCCTCTGAAGAGGGGAAACGAGGAATGCTTAGTACCATTCTGTGCTGTTTGAAAAAACCTTTCTCACTTGAATGACATATTTATTTGTCAATAATAATGTTATTCCGGTCTTATTTCGGCCAACACTGGAGAGGGTGCGGTTTGGTTGGTCTTGTACCTTCGTGGTGTTGTGAACCTTTGTTCCTGTCTCATTCCATGATGTTTTCCTTCCCTCAAAGGGAATATCCCATCCCTCTAACTCCCTCCTCTGGCGTCAGCAACCACTCGCCTGCCTTCTGTTCCTATAAATTTACCTACTGGGGAGACTTCATATAACACGTGACCTTTTGTGTCTGGCAAAAGGCACCTGTGCCCACTCAGCACAGCTCTGAGCTTATCTGTGTTGCTGTGTGTAGCAGCAACACTCTTTTTAGGGCTAAATTATATTCCATGATATATTTTCTTGGTGTGTGTGTGTGGTACTGGGGGTGGAACCCAGGGGCTCTTCTACCTCCAGGCTACACTCCCAGGCCTATTTTACATTTTATTTGGAAACAGGGTCTCACTAAGTTGCTGAGAGCCTCACTCAGTAGCTGAGGCTGGCTTCGAACCTGCGTGATCCTCCTGTCTCAGCCTCCCAAGCGCTGGGATTACAAGCATGCGCCACCACACCGGGCTTCCATGATGGTTTTTTACCAAATTTTATTTATCTATTTATCACTTGATAGGCATTTGGGTTGTTTCAATCTTTCAGCAATTGCAAAAAGTGCTGCTGCTATAGTTTTTTATATACAAGATTTTATCTAAACACCTGTTTTCAATTCCTTCGGGTATATCGTGTGTGTGTGTGTGTGTGTGTGTGTAACATTGGGGATTGAATCAGGGGCATTCTACTTCTGAGCTATAACCCCCAGCCTTATTTTATTATAAGTTAACTGAACCCAGTACTAGGGATTGAACCAGGAGGAGTTTTACCTCTTGAGTCACACTCTCAGCCCTAATTTTATTTTTTAGTGTGAAACAGAATCTCACTAGGTTTCTGAGAGACTCGCTACATTGTTAAAGGTATTCTCCATTCCTCCATCCTCCTGTCTCAATCTCCCAAGTAATGTGATTACAAGCAGGTGCCACCACACCCAGCTATGTATGTATGATATATGTATGTATGTATGTATGTATGTATGTATGTATATATTTTTATTTATTTTGCAGGTCTGGTGATAGAACCCAGGTGCATTTGACCTCTTAGCTACAATCCCTGCCTTATTTTTTATTCTTTATTTTGAAACTGGGTCTCACTAAATTGCGGAGGACTTCACTAAGTAGCTGAGGCTGTCTGCCAAAGGTGATCTTTCAGTCTCAGCCTCCCTAACGCTGGGATTACAAGCATGTACCACCACGCTCAGTTTATTTTATTTAGGTATTTATTTATTTATTTATTGCGGTACTGGGGATGGAACTCGGGGGCATTCTACCTCCAAGCTACACCCCCCCAGCCCTATTTTTTATTCTTCATTTATTATTTTTTTTTTGTGTGTGTTACTGGGGGGTGGAACCTAGGGGCTTTTCTACCTCCGGGCTATACTCCCAGATCTATTTAATTTAATTTAATTTAATTTAATTTAATTTTGTGGTACTGGGGGTGGACCCTAGAGGCTTTCTACCTCCATGCTATACCCCAGCCCTATTTTTCTATTTTATTTAGAAACAGGGTTTCACTAAGTTGTTGAGAGCCTCACTCAGTAGCCAAGGCTGGCTTCAAACCTGCGCGATCCTCCTGTCTCAGCCTCCCAAGCACGGGGATTATAAGCGTGCACCACCACACCCAGCTCCCAGACCTATTTTATACTTTATTTGGAAACAGGGTCTCACTAAGTTGCTGAGAACCTCACTCAGTAGCTGAGGCTGGCTTTGAACCTGTATGATCCTCCTGTCTCAGCCTCCCAAGTGCAGGGATTACAAGTGTATGCCACCACACCTGGATTTTATTCTTTATTTTGAAACAGTCTCACTGAGTTGCAAAGGGCCTCAGAAAGTGGCTGAGGCTGTCTGTGAACCATGATCCTCCTGTCTTAGCCTTCCAAATGCTGGTATTACAAGAGTGAGCCGGTAGCCCCAGCTCAGCCAGCATGGGGTCCAGCTTAACAGCCAGTCTTCACTTCCCTCCCCAATGGCCTTTCCCCCTCCCCCAGCCCACGGAGCCTCGCGCTTTGCTTTATATAATTTGTCCTTTACTGGAGACAAGAACCCTCAAGAACTGGCAGCGTGTCTGATTGGGGTGGGGATAGCTCCAGAGTACTGGACACAGTAGAAAGGCTTCGGTTTTCTCTCTTTCTTTTCCTTTCCTTTTCTTTCTGGTACTGGGGATTGAACCCAGGGGCATTGTACCTCTTAGTAGCCCTACTTCCTTCCTTCCTTCCTTCCTTCCTTCCTTCCTTCCTTCCTGCCTTCCTTCCTATCTTTCTTTCTTCCTTTCTTTCTTGCAGTTTTGGGGATGGAGCCCAGGGGCATTCTACCCCAGAGCTACACCCCCAGCCCTAATTTTTCTATTCTTTATTTGAAAGCAGGGCCTCAC
Organism: Muscardinus avellanarius; assembly: GCF_963383645.1. NCBI lineage: Eukaryota > Metazoa > Chordata > Mammalia > Rodentia > Gliridae > Muscardinus > Muscardinus avellanarius. The sequence goes on from NC_137807.1 coordinate 14,119,479, forward strand.
TGAGTAGCTGAGGCTATCCTTGAACCGCGATCCTCTGGTCTCAGCCTCCCACATGCTGGGGGTACAAGTGTGAGGCTGATGAGTCTCAGTACTTGCTGAGGCTGGCCTTGATCCTGTGATCCTTTTGTCTCAGCCTCCCAAGTACCCAAGTACTGGGATTATAGTCCTGTGTCATCATACCTGGCTTTTTTTTTTTTTTTTTTTTTTTTACTGTGGCTTAAACTCAGGGGCATTCCACTTCTGATCTACACAGCTACACTTCTAGCCCTTTTATGATTTTTGGTTTTTGGTACTGGGTATTGAACCCAAACAGGAAACCACCATGTTCCAGCTGTATGACCTAGGGCAAGATCCACTTTCTCTGGATTAGCCCAGAGAGTCTTGTCCTCTGTAAAACACTGGAAGAGAAGAGCAGCAGAGTCACCATAGCAGCTGTCCTCCAGCTTCTGAAATTGGGACATTCTGGTGAAGGTTTCCCATGTGACAGGCTCCCATGGGACAAGGTAGCCTGAAATCCTGTGTAGCCCCTGCTCTTCCTCTCCACCTTGGGAGAGCATGTCCCAGGGCCAGGGAACAAGGATGCCATTTTATTTATTTATTTATTTATTTATTTATTTATTTATTTGGCAGTATTGGTATGGCACCCAGGGGCATTGTACCTCCAAGCTACACCCCCAGCCCAATTTTTTATTCTTTTTTTGGTGGTACTGGGATTCCTGGAAACCCTTCTACCTCCGGGCTACACTCCCAGACCCATTTTATTTATTTATTTATTTATTTATTTATTTATTTATTTATTTATTTTGGTGGTACTGGTGTTCCTGGAAGCCCTTCTCCCTTCTCCCTCCGGGCTACACTCCCAGACCCATTTTATGTTTTTTATTTATTTGGAAACAGGGTCTCTTAAGCCAGCGAGGCTGACTATGAACCTGCGCGATCCTCCTGTCTCCGCCTCCCAAGCGCGGGGATGACAAGCGTGCGCCACCACGCTTTATTTTCAAACAGGGTCTCACTGAGTTGCGAAGAACCTCAGTAAATAGCTGAGGCTGTCTGTGAATCACAATCCTCCTCTCTCAGCCTGGCAAATGCTGGGATTACAAGCGTGCGCCACCATGCCCGGCTCTTTTTTTTTTTTTTTTTTTTTGGTACTGGGTGTGGAACCCAGGGCCTTTCTACCTCTGGGTTATACTCCCAGACCTATTTTATATTTTATTTGGAAACAGGGTCTCACTAAGTTGCTGAGAGCCTCACTAAGTAGCTGAGGCTGGCTTTGAACCTGTGCGATCCTCCTGTCTCAGCCTCCCAAGCGCGGGGATTACAAGCGTGTGCCACCACGCCTGGCTCATTCTTTATTTTTTGAAACAGGGTCTCACTTAGTTGCAAAGGGCCTCACTAAGTAGGTGACGCTGTCCATGAACCACTATCCTCCAGTCTCAGCCTCCCAAATGCTGGGATTACAAGTGTACACCATCATGCCCAGCTCAAGGACAATGTTATTTGTGGAAACAACCTTGACTCCACTTTCCCTTCTTTATTTCTTTTCTTCTGCATTTCTTTATTTTATTTTATTTTATTTTATTTTTTAAGCAAGGAAAGCATTCTCAAGTTTCGATAGAGGTAGTGATTAACAAAGCCAGGCCTGAAGCTAAGGAGACTTGCCTTTAAATACACTCTTTGCAAGCAGGGTTTGTACTTATACTCAGTACTTTGGCGGCTGAGACAGGAGGATCTCAGGTTTGTTACCAGACACTACAACTTAGTGACTCCCTATTTCAAAATTAAGTAGGAGCCGGGCGTGGTGGCGCATGCTTGTAATCCCAGAATTTAGGAGACTGAGACAGGAGGATCGTGGTTCATGGACATCCTCAGCTACTTAGTGAGGTCCTTTGAGATTCAGTGAGACCCTGTTTCAAAATAAAGAATAAGCCAGGCGTGGTGGCGCACGCTTGTAATCCCAGCGCTTGGGAGGCTGAGACAGGAGGATTGCACAGGTTCGAAGCCAGCCTCAGCTACTTAGTGAGCCTCTCAGCAACTTAGTGAGACCCTGTTTCAAAAATAAAAAATAAAAAATAAATTAGGACAAGGGATATAGCTCAGAGATCGAATGCCCCTGGTTTCTATCCCCAGACCCACAATAAATAAATTAATTAATTAAATTAAATAGGGCTAAGAGTGTAGCTCAGAGGCAGAATGCCTGTTTCCAAATAAAGTATAAAATAGGCCTGGGTTCCATCCTTAGTACCTCAAAAAAGAAAAAAAAAAAAAGAATAGTGCTATCAATATTTTTGAACATTGGTACTAAGAATTGAACCCAGAATCATTCTACCTCTGAGCTATACCCCAGTCTGATTTTATTTCTTATTTGGAAACAGTGTCCCACTAGGCTGCTGAGAACTTCCCTAATTTGCTAAGGCAGGTAATGAATCTGGATCCTCCTGTCTCAGCCTCCCAAGTACTAGGGTTACAAGAGTATGCCACCACGCCAGCCTTTTTTTTTTTTTTTTTTTTTTTTGGTACTAGGGATTGAACCAGGGGTATTATTCTACCTCTGAGCTATGCTTCCACCCCCATTTTATTTTATTTTTTATTATTTATTTTTTTATTATTTATTTATTTATTATTATTATTTTTTTTTTGGTGGTACTGGGGTTCCTGGAAGCCCTTCTACCTCCGGGCTACACTCCCAGACCTATTTTTACATTTTCATTTTTGGAAACAGGGTCTCCTAAGCCAGCGCACGCGGCTGGCTTCGAACCTGCGCGATCCTCCTGTCTCAGTCTCCCAAGCGCGGGATTACAAGCGTGCGCCACCACGCCCGGCCTATTTTTTATTTTGAAACACAGTCTCACTAAGTTGTGGAAGGCCTCACTAAATCACTAAATCTGGCTAAGAACCTACAATCCTTCTGTCTCAGCCTTCCAAGTCCTGGGATTACAAGCATGTGCCACCACATCCGGTTTAAGTCATCTTGTTCAATTTATTTACTTATTTTGTGGTACAGGGAGCTGAACCCAGGATTACTCTGCCACTAGATAAACATTCTACCACTGAGCTATATCCCCAGCCCTTTTATTTTTTATTTTTATTATTTTATTTATTTATTTATTTATTTATTTTTGGTGGTACTGGGGGTGGAACCCAGAGGCTTTCTACCTCCAGGCTACACTCCCAGACCTTTTTTTTTTTTTTTTTTTTTTTTTTTGAAACAGGGTCTCTTAAGCCAGTGGAGGAGGCCGGCTTGGTGGCACATGCTTGTCATTCTACTTGGGAGGCTGAAACAGGAAGGTCAGGTTTGAGGACGGCCTCAGCAATTTAGTAAGGCTCTCAGCAACCTAGTGAGACCTTGTTTCCAAATAAAAAATAAAATAGGATGCCGGGCATGGTGGCAAATGCTTGTAATCCCAGCATTCGGGAAGCTGAGACTGGAGGATCGCCGTTCATTGAAAGCCTCGGCTACTTAGTGAGGCCCTCTGCAACTGAGTGAGACCCTGTTTCAAAAATAAAAAATAAAAAATAAATTAGGACAAGGGATAGAGCTCAGAGGTCAAATGCCCCTGGTTTCTATCCCCAGACCCACAATAAATAAATAAATTAATTAAATTAAATAGGGCTAAGAGTGTAGCTCAGAGGCAGAATGCCTGTGGGTTCAATTCCTGGTACCACACACAAAAATAAATAAATAAATAAATAAATAAATAAATAAATAAATAAAGTAAAGAATTCCGGGCATGGTGGTACATGCCTGTAATCCTTGTACTTGGGAGGCTAAGAAAGGAAGTTCACAGGTTCGAGGATAGCCTCAGCATGTAGTGAGGCTCTTATCAACAGAGTGAGACCCTCTTTTCAATTAAAAATAAGGCCAAGTGTGGTGGTGCACATTTATAATCTCAGCATTCGGAGAGCTGAGACAGGAGCATGGTGGTTCGCGGACAGCCACAGCTACTTAGTGAGCCGTCCGCAACTCAGTGAGACCCTGTTTCAAAAATAAAGACTAAAACTGGGTGTGGTGGTGCATGCTGTAATCCCAGCATTTGGGAGTCAGAGACAGGAGGATTGTGGTTTGCGTACAACCTCAGCTACTATTTAGTGAGGCCCTCTACCCCTTAGTGAGACCCTATTTCAAAATAAAGAATAAAAAATAGGGCAGCGGGTGTAGCTTGGAGGTTGAATGTCCCTGGGTTCCATCCCCAGACCTGCAAAAATAAATAAATAAATAAATAAATAAATTGATTAATTAATTAAAATATAGGGCTGGGGACAGATCTTAGAGGTAGAATGCCCCTGGGTTCCATCCCCAGTATTGCAAAATAATAATAATAATAATAATAATAATAATAATAATAATTCAATTTTAAGAAAAGATTAAAAAACAGGGCTGGAGTATAGCTTGGGGTTCCATCCCCAGTGACACAAATAAAATAAATAAATAACTGATAAAACAATAAAAATAGTCTGGGGGTGTCTCTCAGAGGTAGAATGTCCCTGGGTTCCATTCCTAGTACCTCAAAAAAAAAAAAATCAGCCGGGCGTGGTGGGGCACACTTGTAATCCCCATGCTTGGGAGGCTTGAGACAAGAGGATCGCTCAGATTCGAAGCCAGCCTCAGCTGGCTTAAGAGACCTGTTTCCAAATAAAATATAAAGTAGGTCTGGGAGTGTAGCCCGGAGGTAGAAGGCCCCTGGGTCCCATCCCCAGTACCACCAAAAAAAAAAAAAAAAAAAGAAATCAAATTAAAATAGTGCTCAAGGTGAAGCTCTGAGGTAGACTGTTCCTGGGTTCAATCCTCAGTAACACACACACACACACACACACGACCTTGTTTCAAAATAAAATATAAGTTATGGCTTGGGTATAATGCCCTGGGTTCAATCTCCAGTATCAAAATATATAGGGTGAGGGTATAGCTCAGAGGTAGAATACCCTTGAGCTCAATCCCCAGTATGAAAAATAAAGTCTGTACATGTTTTGTACAGATGTATCTTTCAAAAATAGATTTTTTTTATCCACAGTTGGTTAAAGGCACAGATTGGAACCTGCAGATACTTAGGGCCACTCTATAGCACACCTTCCACTCTCCCCTGATCACCTGCATCCATGGCAGGCATCACCAATCAATCATAGATTACCATCCTTGCCCAACCCCAACCACTAGCTATCAGTGAAAAAACTAAAATCAGGTTCCTGTCTCTGGAATAATCTGGCCACTTGTCATTTTTCACATGAATAAACTAGGGCACAGAGGGGAGAAGAGCCTGCCTCAAGGTCAGAGCTGGAGCCCCAGGACTGTCCAATGTTTTTTTCCAGTACAGTCACTGACTCCAAACTCTATTTCCTGGGATTGCTGAGCAGCCGGTCTCTAGGGAGAGGGCTCGGAGAGGGGCCCCTGCCTTCTAGCCGGCCTCTCATCCTTCTGCCCTGCCTGGATGTAACAGAAGCCCCTGCCCACAGCCTGGCAGCCCCTCCCCGACATCACCACCGACAGACCTGCGGTTGCAATTCTCCAGGTCTGCAGTTTCAGCTTCCCAAAATAAACATTAAAAAAAATTAAAAAAATAAAGGAGCCATGCTCTAAGCATCTTTGCCTGTCACCCCTGAATCGTGGGAATATTAATTGACCAGACTAAATCAAATAGTTTATTACGGCAGAGAGGTCGCTTCAGCTGTTGAAGCCATAAAACTCTGAAAGCACCCCCTTTCCACCAACACGTCAGACTGGCCCTGGCTGTCACTGGAAGCGACGGCGAGAAAGAGAACGTGGGAGCACCAGCAGGTCTGCATGGGTGTGGGTGTTCTCGGCTGGGCAAGCAGAACATCCACTCAGTTCCCTGCAGGCCGGGGCAGGAGGGAAACATCAGGAGGGCGGCGATGCCAGAGCCCTGCGATGCCCGATGCCCAAGCCCTGCAGCCAGCTCGGCCCCACCAGCCACATGACCTTGGGCGGAGACTTCAGGTGTCTCAGTCTCAGTTTGTGTCTTCATCTATAAGACAGGCACGTGGCGGGGTGCGGTGGTGCTCACCTATCATCCTAGTCCTTAGAAGGCTGAATCAGGAGGGTTGCAGGTCCCAGCACAGCCTCAGCAGGCACTGAGACTCAGCAACCCAGCAAGACCTTGTTTCAAAACAAAATTACCTGTCTTTCTTCCTTTTTTTCTTTTTCTTTCCTTTTTCTTTCTCCTTTTTTCTTTTCTTTTCTTTTTTTTTTTTTTTTTTCGGGTCTAGGGATGGAACCCAGGGACATTCGACCTCCAAGGTACACCTCCTGTCCTATTTTTTATTCTTTTTTTTTTTTTTTTTTTTGCGGGTCTGGGGATGGAACCCAGGGGCATTTGACCTCCAAGCTACACCCCCTGCCCTATTTTTTGTCCTTAGTGAGACCCAGGGTCTCACTAAGTTGCGGAGTGCCTCACTAAGTAGCTGACGCTATCCGCAAACTGCAATTCTCTGGTGTCAGCCTCCCGAAGGTTGGGATTACAAGCGTGCGCCACCACACCCAGCCTATTTTTTATTCTTTAGTTTGAAACAGGGTCTCACTAAGTTGCAGAGAGCCTCAGTAAGTAGCTGAGGCTGTCTGTGAACAGTGATCCTCTGGTCTTAGCCTCCCAAATGCTGGGATTACAACCTGCGCCACCACACCCAGTATTTTCTTTTCATTTTTTTCTTTGTGATACTGGGGATTGAACCAGAGGCATTCTGCCTCCAAGCTACACGCCCAGATCTATTTTGTTATTTATTTATTTATTTATTGCGGGTCTGGGGATGGAACCCAGGGGCATTCGACCTCTGAGCTATAACCCTGCCCTATTTTTTATTCTTTATTTTGAAATAGGGTCTCACTAAGTTGCAGAGAGCCTCACTAAGTAGCTGAGGCTGTCTGCGAACCGCGATCCTCCAGTCTCAGCCTCCTGAATGCTGGGATTACAAGCGTGCACCACCACGCCTGGCTTTATTTTTATTTTGAAGCAAGGTCATGCTAGGTTGATGAGAGTCTCAATACTTACTGAGGTTGTCCTCAAACCTGTGATTCTCCTGTCTCAGCCTCCCAAGTGCTGTGATTACAGGTGTGTGATAGATACCACAGCTGACTCTCACAACAAAAATTTTAAAAGGTCTAAGGGTATAGCTCAGAGGTAGAGTTTCACTGCGTTCAATTCTCTCTCTCTCTACACACACACACACACACACACACACACACACACACACACACACGATGTATGGCTTATGAGTAGAACCTATTATTCATATAACTACCCCATAGACATGTACAATTACTATGTGTCAATTGAAAATAAAAATATGAAGCTGGCCAGGCGTGGTGGCGCACACTTGTAATTCCCACGCTTGGGAGGCTGAGACAGGAGGATCATGCAGGTTCGAAGCCAGCCTCAGCTACTAAGTGAGGCTCTCAGCAACTTAGTGAGACCCTGTTTCCAAATAAAATATAAAATAGGTCTGGGAGTTTAGCCCGGAGGTAGAAAAGCCCCTGGGCTCCAACCCCAGTACCAACAACAACAAAAAAAAAAAAAAGAGAGAAAGAAAGAAAGGAAGGAAGGAAGGAAACTGGACAGAGTGCTGAAGCAGGAGGTATTTTTCAGTTCAGTAGTTCAAGACCAGCCTGGACAACATAAAATCTTGTACCCCAAAAACAAAGAGGCCGGGCATAGTGATGCACACTTGTAAACCCAGTACTTGGGAGGCTGAGGCAGGAGGATCGCGGTTTGTGGCCAGCCTCAGTTGCTACTTAGTGAGGCTCTTTGCAACTCAGTGAGACCCTGTTTCAAAATAAAGAATAAAAAAAAAAATAGGGCTGGGGTGTAGCTCAGAGGTAGAATGCCCCTCAGTTCCATCCCCATACCAAAAAAAAAAAAAAAAGAAAAAAGAAAAAAGAAAAGAAAAGAAAAGAAAAGAAAAGAAAAAGAGTCAGGTGTGATGTTGCACACTGTAATCCCAGTGATTTGGGAGGCCAAGGCAGGAGGATTGCAAGTTCAAGGTCAGCCTCTGCTACTTAGGGAGACTGTCTCGAAATAAAAAACAAAAAGGTCCTGGATGTAGCTCAGTAGTAGAGCACCACTGGGTTCAATTCCCAATACCAGAAGAAAAAGTGGACGTTCATCTGTGGGTGCTTTTCAGTGACTGAGATCGTGCTTAGCTTGTACCAAGTCAATGTACCAGGTCGGTGGTAGAATGCCCCTGGGTTCCATCCATCCCCAGTACCGCAAAAGACAAAACAATAACTCCAGTACCAAAAATAGATGAATAGTAGATGGACTATGTAGGCATTAAACAGATAGTGTAACACAGTGCAGTGATGGAGATTTGCAAATTTACCCCTCAGTGCTGTAAACGGGCCTGCTTCCTAGAACGGAAGGACTGAATGGGTGCCGGATGCGCAGGCTTCCCACAGTGCCTGGCACAGTGAGGTGCTCAGTACATTCCAGCTAGGACTTTGTCGTTTACCATCTGACTTTGGGTAAATACTTGCCATCTCTAAGGCTGATCAGTAAAGTAAAAATAGAATAGTTAATCTCAGTACAATTGCTGGGACGGAGGCTGAAATGGAAAAGTGCTTAGGACTATGGTATATGGAAAGTGCTTAATAATTTTTTTTTTTTGCAGTACCAGAGAGTGTGTGTGTGTGTGTGTGTGTGTGTGTGCGCGTGTGTGCGTGTGTGCGCGTGTGCGTGTGTGCGTGCGTGCGTGCGTGTGTGTGTGTGTGTGTGTGTGTGTGTGTTACTGGAGATTGAAGCCAGGGGCATTCTACCTCTGAGCCACACCCCCAGGCCTGTTTTTTTTGTGTGTGTATGGTACCAGAAAAAGAACCTAGGGGCATTTACCTCCGAGCTACACTCCCAGACCTATTTTTTATTCTTTTTTTTTTTTTTTGGTGGTATTGGGGGTGGAACTCAGAAGCTTTCTATCTCTGGGTTATACTCCCAGCCCTCTTTTATATTTTATTTGAAAACAGGGTCTCACTAAGTTGCTGAGAGCCTCACTAAGTAGCTTCGAACCTGTGCGATCTTCCTGTCTCAGCCTCCCAAGTGCTGGGATCACAAGTGTGCGCCACCACGCCCGGCCTTTTATTCTTTATTTTTAAATAGGGTCTCACTAAGTGTGGAAGGCCTCATTAAGTAGCTGAGGCTGGTCGTGAACCTGTGATCCTCCTATTTCGGCCTCCTAAGTACTGGGTATTCCAGGCATGCACCATCCGGCTACTGTGTGTGCTACTGGGGATTAAACCCAGGACATTCTACCTCTGAACCACACCCCCAATCTTTTTTATTTTTCCCTTTTGACACAGGGTCTCATTAGGTTGGGAGTGTAAGTTGCTGAGGCTATCCTCAAACCTATGATCCTTCTGTTTTACCCTCCCAAATACTAGGGTTACAGGCATGTGCCACCATGCCCAGTTTTAATAATGTTTATATAATAATAAAGGTAAAAAGCAGGGGCAAGCCAGGCCTGGTGGCGCACGCTTGTAATCCCTGCACTTGGGAGGCGGAGACAGGAGGATCGCACAGGTTCGAAGCCAGCCTCAGCTACTTAGTGAGGCTCTCAGCAACTTAGTGAGACCCTGTTTCCAAATAAAATATAAAAAAATATGTCTGAGAGTGTAGCCCGGAGTTTGAAAGCCCTGGGTTCCATCCTCAGTACCACAAAAAAAAAAAAAAAATATATATATATATATATATATATATATATATATATATATATATATGGAGGAAAATAGATTGAATTAATTTTGTTGGATACTAACTGGGATCAGAACACCCCAAGCATTCTTATTAGGTAAACAATTAATTTTTCTTTTGGTAACATCTGTATCGGGATCCTACTCACCTATTAACCAATTTACCCACTTCACTGTTTTTTGGTAAATTCACAAAATTGTGCAGCTTTAGAACATACCTTTCTTTCTTTCTTTCTTTCTTTCTTTCTTTCTTTCTTTCTTTCTTTTTTGGTGGTACTGGGGTTCCTGGAAGCCCTTCTACCTCCGGGCTACACTCCCAGACCTATTTTTACATTTTTTTTATTTGGAAAGAGGATCTCGTAAGCCAGCGCGGCTGGCTTCGAACCTGCGCCATCCGGCTGGCTTCGAACCTGCGCCATCCTCCTGTCTCCTCCTCCCAGGCGCGGGGATTACCAGCGTGCGCCACCGCGCCCGGCTGCTTTAGAACATTTCATCATTCAAAAAAGGGGTCTAGACCCATCAGCAGACCCCTGTTCATTTCTCCTCTCCTCTGCTCAGCCCCAGGCTCCAGGCCACCGCGCTTCCTTCCTGTTTCTATTGATTTGCCCATTTGACCGTCTCATGTAAATGTCATCATAAAACCCATGGCCTTTGTGTCTAGTTCCTTCCATTTATCATGTTTTTTCAAAGTCCATCTGCGTTTTTCCCCCAGTATGGGTGATTGAACCTAGGGCGCTCCACCACTGAGCTATACCTTTAATCCCATTTATTTATTTATCTATTTATTCATTCAGTTCCTTATTTATTCATTTATTTATTTATATGCGTATTTATTTTGTGGTGCCAGTGATGGAACCAGGGACATTCTTTCTACCTCTGACCTACATTTCTAGCCCTAAGTTTTTATTTTTTTCCTTTTTTTTTTCCCTTTGGTACTAGGGATGGAACCAACAGGCATTCTATCTCTGAGCTACACCCTCAGCCCTATTTTTTATTCTTTATTTTGAAACGGGGTCTCTCACTGAGTTGTGGAGGGCCTCACTAAGTGGCTGAGGCTGTCTGTGAACCGCGATCCTCCCGTCTCAGCCTCCCAAATGCTGGGATCACAGGCATGCACCACCAGGCCCGGCTATTCATTATTTTGAAACAGGGTCTCACTAGTTGCAGAGGGCCTCCCTCAGTAGCTGAGGTTGGCTTCGAACCTGCGTGATCCTCCTGTGTCAGCCTCCCAAGTACTGATTACAAGCATGTGCCACCCATGCCTGGCTACATCGCACATTTATTTATTTATTTATTTATTTATTTATTTATTTATTTATTTTGTTGATACTGGGGGTTTCTGGAAGCCTTTCTACTTCCGGGCTACACTCCCAGGCCCATTTAAAAAAAAAAAAATATATATATATATATTTTTTTTTTTTTAATTTAGAAACAGGGTCTCTTAAACCAGCACGGCTGGCTTCGAACCTGCGAGATTCTCCTGTCTCCGCCTCCCAAGAGTGGGGATTACAAGCGTGCGCCACCATGCCTGGGTTTATTTATTTATTTTAAAAATTCCATTACTTAGTTATTTTTGCTGTCCTGAGGATGGAACCCAGGGGCATTCTAGCTCCGAGCTATACCCCCAGCCCTATTTTTTATTCTTTATTGTGAAACCGGGTCTCACTGAGATGCAGAGGGCCTCACTAAGTAGCTGAGGTTGTCTAGGAACCACAATCCTCCTGTCTTAGCCTCCTGAATGCTGGGATTACAAGCGTGCGCCACCACACAAGGCTTTTCTTTTCTTTTTCTTTTTTATTATTTGAGACAGAACTCACTAAATTGCCCAGGCTGGCTTTGAACTTGTAATCCTCCTGCCTCAGCCTCTCCAGTTAGTAGAAATCATGTGTATGTCACCATGCCCAACTGGGTTTCTTATCTCCCTTTCTTTCTTCCTCCCTCCCTGCCTTCCTTCCTTTTTTTGTGGTGCTAGATATTGAACCCCCAGGGCATTCTCGATCCAAGCTACACCCCCTAGCCCTATTTTATTTTTTTACTTGGAAACAGAGTATTGCAAAATTGCTGAGAGCCTCACTTAAGTTTCTGAGGCTAGCCTCAAACTTGCAATCCTCCTGTCTCAGCTTCCCATGTACTGAGATTACGTGTGTGTGCCACCATGTCTGGTTGTATTTCCTTTTATGCCCAAATATATTCCATTGCATGGAATTGGTGGACATTGAGATGTTTCTACTTTTTGGCTATTATGAACACCACCATGAACTTTCCCATATGAGCTTTCTGTATAGACATATTTTCCATTTCTCTGAGGTATACACCTGGGAGTGGAATTGCTGAGTCACATGGCAACTCTATATTTAGCCTTTAAGGAACTGTCCCTGTCTTCCATAGCGCCACTTGCGTTCCTACCAGCGATGTAGAAGGTCCTCATTTTTCCACCACCCCACCGACAGCTGGACAGCTGTAATGATCTGTTTTTGATCAGAGTCATTCTAGTGAGCGTGAAGGGTATCTCATTGTGGTTTTGATTTGCATTTTCCCAATGGGTAATGAGGTTGCACATGTTTTTGTGAGCTGAGAGGCCATTTATATATCTTTTTTCTCTGTGTGTATAGTACTGGGGATTGAACCTAGGGGCATTCTACCTCCAAGCTACACCCCTACCCTTTTCTTTTCTTTTCTTTTCTTGTGGGCCTGGGGATAGAACCCAGGGGCATTCAACCTCTGAGCTACACCCCCTGCCCTATTTTTTATTTTTATTTTTTTTTGCAAGTCTGGGGATGGAACCCAGGAATATTTGACCCCTGAGCTACACCCCCTGCCCTATTTTTATTCTTTGTTTTTTGTTTTGTTTTGTTTTGTCTTTTGAGGTCTGGGGATGAAACCCAGGAATATTTGACCTCTGAGCTACACCCCCTGCCCTATTTTTTATTCTTTTATTTATTTTTTTAAATTTTTATTATTATTATTTTTTCGGGTCTGGGGATGGAACCCAGGAATATTCGACCTCTGAGATGCACCCCATGCCCTATTTTTTATTCTTTTTTTAATTTTAATTTTTATTATTTATTTATTTATTTTTTGCGGGTCTGGGGATGGAACCCAGGAAATATTCGACCTCTAAGCTACACCCCCTGCCCTATTTTTATTCTTTGCTTTTTTGGTTTTTGGGGTTTTTTTGTGGGTCTGGGGATGGAACTCAGGGGCAATCGACCTCTGAGCTACACCCCCTGCCCTGTTTTTTTTTATTCTTTATTTTGAAACCAGGTCTCACTGAGTCACAGAGGACCTCACTTAGTAGCTGAGGCTGTCCGCGAACCGCGATCCTCCGGTCTCAGCCGGGCTTTTGTTTGTTTTGTTTTGAAATAGGGCTCTTGCTGAGAGTCGTTGCTCAAGCTGGCCTCCAACCTGTGAGCCTGAGCTTCACCCCCCCACCACCACCCCAGCAGTCTTGAAAGCAACTATATTTGAGCAGGACCAGAGTAACTGGATTAGGGAATGCGGTCACAGAGCTTCCTCATCTTTCTTTAAGGATTTCTGTGTGTAAATTGCTTCTGCATACACATCTCACTTCTTGCAGCAACTCTAATCTGATAGGAAACCAAGCTCCGAGATTGAGCGGCGCGCGCGTCCGTCCCTAGACCCACCCAGCCCGAAGCCGGGAGACCCCAGGACCAGCCTGTGGCTGTTCCCTCGATCCCAGCTCATTCATTCCTGGTTGAGTCCAGAAATTTGAAGAAGGGAAAAATGATGAGAAAAATTGGGGAGGAAAGCTGGGCATGGTGGCGCACGCTTGTAATCCCAGCATTTGGGAGGCTGAGACCGGAGGACGGCGGTTCGCAGCCAGCCTCTGCTACTTAGTGAAGCCCTTGCAACTCAGTGAGACCCTGTTTCAAAATAAAGAATAAAAAAATAAGGCTGTCGAGGTAGCTTGCAGGTAGAATGCCCCTGGGTTCCACCCCCAGTACCACCAAAAAAAAAAAAAAAAAAAAAAATTGGGAGGAAAAAATTAGGGAATTGAAAACTTATATTCATACAAAAACCTGCATATGGCTGCTACACTTTGTTTTATCTTGGTACTGAGGATTGAACCCAAGACAATAGGCTTACAAGCAAGGAATCTTTGTTTTGGGGCTTTTTGATTTTGCTAGGGATTGAACCTAAGGCCTCCTACGTGCTAGGCAAGCACTCTTCCACTAAGCTACATCCCCAGTCCCTGTGTAGTGCTGTTTTGAGAGCTTTATTCATTTACTTATTTATTGTCAAGATTTGAAAGCAACCAAAACATCCTTCACTAGGTGAATGGATAAACTGGGGCACTTCTAGACAAGGGAATATTATTTAGCACACACAAAAAAATGAAGGTGGAGACAGGAGGATTGTGGTTCGAGGACAGCCTCAAATACTCAGTGAGGCCCTCTGCAACTCAGTGAGACCCTGTTTCAAAATAAAGAATAAAAAATTGGGCTGGGGGTGTAGCTCGGACTTCTGGAGGTACAGCTGGGGGTGCATCTGGGTTCCGTCCTTGGTACCATAAAAAGAGTTAGCCAGGCATGGCGGCTCATGCCTGTAATCCCAGTGCCCGAGAGGCTGACAGGAGAACTACAGGTTAGAAGATAGCCTCAGCAGATAGCGAGACTCTTAGGAACCTAGTAGGACCCTGCTTCAATCAATCAACAAATCAATCAACAGGCGAGGGTGTAGCTCAGAGGCAGAATGCCCTTGGATTCAATCCCTAATACACACAAAAAAAAAAAAAAAAAAAGAAAGAGAGAGAGAGAGAGAGAGAGAGAGAGAGAGAGAGAGAGAGAGATATGTGTGTTGGTTGAACCCAGGGCATTCTATCTCTAAAGCCACATCCCAGCCTTTTTTATTTTTTTATTATTAGTGTGTGTGTGTGTGTGTGTGTTACTAGGGATTGAACTCAGGGGCTATACACCGAGTCCTATTTTTTTATTCTTTATTTTGAAACAGGATCTCACTAAATTGCAGAGGGCCGGGCTGGCTGTGAAGCTGTGGTTGTCCTGTCTCAGCCTCCCAAGTACTGCGATTACAAGCATGCGCAACCACGCCAGCTATTTTATTCATTTTTTGAAATAGGGTCTCAATGGGTTGTCGAGACTCTTACTATAGCCTCCCGTTTCAGCCTCTCAAGTGCTGGGATTGCAGTGGTGAGCCATGATGCCCAGCTAAAACTAAGTAAAAGAAGCCAGTCTGAAAAGGCTACATAGTTTATGCTTTTGGCTGTATGACATTCTAGAAAAAGCAAAACTCCAGAGATAGTAAAAAGGTCGGTGGTTGCTGAGGGATAGAGGAGGGGGACCAATGAATAGGTAGAGCGTAGAGGCTTTTTAAAAATTTTATTTTATTTTATTTTCTGTACTAGAGATCAAACCTAGGGGCACTCTACTACTGAGTTGCATTCTCAGATCTTTTTATTTTTTATTTTGAGACAGGATATCACTAAATCGCCCAGGCTGGTCTCAAACTTTCAATCCTGCTGTCTCAGCTGGGAATAGCTGGGATTTTTAGGATAGTGAAAATACCCTCCCTATATGACGCTATAATGGTTGGACACATGTCATTCTACATTTGTCGAAACCCATAGAATTTGCTCCACCAAGAGTGAACCCTGATGCGAAATTTAGAGCTTGGATAACAGTGATGTGTCATGTAGGTTACCAGTGTAACAAATGTATCACTGGGGGGGGGTATTTAATTAATTAATTAATTTTTTGCAGTACTGATGGGATGGAACCCAGGGGCATTCTACCTCTGGGCTACACTCCCAGACCTATTTTACACTTTATTTGGAAACAGGGTCTCGCTAATTTTAATAAATAAAAATAAAAAATAAAAATAAAACGCCCAGCTATTTTATTTTTATTTTTAAAACAGTCTTGGAGTCGGGTGTGGTGGCACACGCTTGTAATCCCCGCGCTTGGGAGGCTGAGACAGGAGGATCGTACAGGTTCGAAGCCAGCCTCAGCTACTTAGTGAGGCTCTCAGCAACTTAGCGAGACCCTGTTTCCAAATAAAATATAAAAAAGGTCTGGGAATGCAGCCTGGAGGTAGAAAGCCTCTGGGTTCCACCCCTAGTGCCACCCCCCGAAAAAATAAAAAAATTAAAAAAATGAAAATAAAAATAAAATAGGGCTGGGAGTGTAGCTTGGAGATAGAGTGCCCCTGGGTTCAATTGTGAGTATCACAAATGCACGTACACACACACACACACACACACACCCCAAAAACACAAAAAGCTGGGTATGATGGTTCATACCTGTAATCTCAGTACTTGGGAGGCTGAAGCCAGAGGATCACAGGTTCAAGGCCAGCCTCAGCAAGTAGTGAAACTCATCAACCTAGTGAGACCCTGTTACCAAATAAAAATAAAATAGGGCTGGGCTGTAGCTTGGAATTAGAATGTCCCTGGGTTCAATCACTATTACTTCACACACACACACACACACACACACACACACACACACACACGTGTTTTTATTTTAAAGTGGTAGACTGTTGTCAAATGAACTGATTACAAATGATTTCTAATCAACTACAATAAATTGCTCCTTCTCCTTTAAAGACCAGAATGGGGATGTTCTGGGTAATCCAGGGCTTTGCCTGGTACTGCATTTTCAAAGAATGAGAATAGAATGAAATACTCTCAACACTAAACTCAAACACACTATAATTTAATCTCAAAATCTTCAGTATATTTGAAAGCAGTGTCTCTCCAAGAGTGGTCCCAGGAAAACTCAGGTACCAGCATCATCTGATCGATGTGCTTATTTAAAAAATGCAGTTTTCAAAGTCCCCATCCATCCTGTCTACTGAATATCATTAGTGATTTTTTAATGCATATCAAGGTTGGGGAACCAGTTTTTTTGTGTTTGTTTGCAGTACCAGGGATGGAACCCAGGGCCAGTCTACCTCTGAGCTACACCCCAGCCCTATTTTATTTTTTGAGACAAGGTCTTGCTAAATTGCTGAGGGTTTCACTAAATTTCAAAGAGACTGGCTTCAAATCTGAACCAAAGCTGTAGTATTTAGTTGCTATGGTTATTTTCTTTTAACTTTTTTTTTTTTTTTTTTTTTTTTGGTACTGGAGATTGAACCCAGAGGCATTCCACCTCTGAGCCAAACCCTCAGCCCCATTTTATTATATTTTAGTTTGAAACAGGGTTTCCCTAAGTTTTAGAGGGCCTCCCTAAATTGATGAGGCTGGCCGAGACCCTGCCGTCCTCCTTTCTCAGCCTCCCGAGTACTGGGATTACAAGCTTGCGCCACCACCACGCTGGGCTTGGGAACCAGCTTTGATAGTTAAAATCAAATTAGAAATATCAACTATTGAGCTGGGCGTGGTGCCGCACGCTTGTTATCCCAGAATTTGGGAGGCTGAGACAGGAGGATCGAAGCCAGCCTCAGCAGCTTAGTGAGACCCTGTTTCCAAATAAAATATAAAAATAGGTCTAGGGGTACAGTCCAGAGGTAGAAGGCCCCTGGGTTCTACTCCCAGTGAACACACACACACACACACACACACACACATGTACATGCCCTCTTCAAATCTTTGCTAGTACATCACCCTTCCTATCAACGCGTCCTTGATTTAAAACTGCCTATCAGCCTCTCTCTACACGTCTCCCTCCTCCCTCCTTCTCCATCGCATTTCACTCACTACTATTTTTTATTTGACTTTTTTCTTCTTCCCTTTTTTCAGTCCTGGGGATGGAACTCGGAATCTTGTGCATACCAGGCAAATGTCCTGTTACTGAGCTATAAGCCCCAACCCTACTTATCTGACTCTAGACATTAAGCTTCATATCGAGGTGCTGGTCATACGAGCAGTGCTGGGGTGTACACGGCATTCGGTATATATTTGTGCCTAGTTGTATGATATCTTAGTGCTTGGGCATAATGTCGTTTTTTTTTCCACTGGAATTTTCATAAAACAAATGACTCTTTTATTCTCTGAGCGATGTTCTGTGTGCAGTCCTAGCAAGAACCAGCTACCACTATATCCTCTAATCTCCTAATTCTGGAGTCTGGACTAGTTGCTCCCAGGATCATTTTTCCTTAATACTGCTGAGATCCCCAATTTCCTATGAGGATCATGTATGTACAGCTGCACTGTCCTGCCAGGGCCACCCCCACAAGGACGTGCTGCCCCCACTTCAAAGTGAACCGAAGCTGCCAGGTAGACAGAAAGCTTACAGGTGGGAGGGGCCTTCTCTGAAGTCCACCTGTCGGTTATTGTCCTGCAAAGCAAGTATTGACAAGGGGAAGTAGATGCTTCCTCTGCTGACGTCCCGAATGAGGACACTCATAAATGGTCCAAGCTACTTTTTATACGGTCTTGGCTGGCTTTGAACAAAAGAGCCTTACCCATATCCTGTCCTCCACGCCATCTGCCAATAGCACCCACACACAAATCAATTCTCCGGCTGGAAGCATGGAGCTCTACCCTGCCAGCATCTCTCCACGGACCCCATTTTATACACAAAGAACATGAGGTTCAAACCTAGAAATAGTGGGTTCCTTCACACTGGGGGGGGGGGAGGAAGGCTTACTTGCTGCCGCTCATCTGAGTCTCTCCCAGGACACACCTGACATTCCAGCTTGTGTGAGCCGTGGAATGTCCCCCATGCCATCCCAGTCCAGGGGGTGCGGGACAGAGCGGGAGGACAGGACAAAGCTCGTTTGTAGTGTTAGGGGGACCAGGCGTCAGGATATACCTGCGGAGCATCCCCAGGGCCCCAGGAGAGCCTTAAGTGAGCCTGGAAGAGAGTGCTGGAAGGAAGGAAGGACCAGCGCCCTGCTAGGGGCAGGGCTATGCCTAGAGCTGGGGCACCTTCATCAAAGGTAGACGTGAAGGTGGGCAGCAAAGGGCCTGTCACCAGAGCCACCCAGTCACCCTGGGGCACTGAGGGGGGTGGGAAGGGGAGGGGCTTGTGTGGCCCTGAGACCCTCCCGCAGGGGAAGGGGTGGGCTGGATGGATGTCAGCCGCCCTGGCCGGGTTTCCCCCTTCCTCCTCCTCTCAGCTGGGGAATGAGGGGTCCTTGGGCTTGGAGATGGACGCAGCCATAGGGAGAGTGGCCTCGCGCTCCCATGGCGACCCAGAATGGACTGTCTCCGAGCTGTTCCCAGGCTGCGCGAAGAAGTTTTGGGGGTGAGCGAGAGTCCTGGGGGATCCCACCGGCTCCGAGGGCTGGGGTGGGGAGGGAGGAGTTTGCCTTCTTGGGGAGTAGTCTCAAATGAGATGGCCCCAGGGAAGCAACTCCTAACGTCGCGGGCAGGGAGTTCCGGTTCTTCCAATCGGGTTGGGTGGAGCCAGGACCCCGCAAAGAAGGGGTCTTGGGGCGGGGAAGGTGCCCGCGGTGCCCGGGCTCGGGGGCGCGCGCACTCCTCACCCCGTCCGCGCCTCGGTGGGGGGCTGGCAGCGGAGCCCGGGTGCACCCGGGAGTCCGCAGGGGGCTGACCAGTGACCCGGGAGGGGAGCGAAGCGGAGGCTCCGGGACCCGGGGTGGGGGGGGCAGCGGACCTGGGCCGGGGCGGGTGGGGGGCAGCGGACCTGGGCCGGGGCGGGTGGGGGGCAGCGGACCTGGGCCGGGGCGGGTGGGGGGGGCTTTCTGCCCAGACCCAGGGCCACAGGTGTGGAAGGCAGGGTCTGGGGGTCCTGACTCTGGAGGGGGCGCGGGTGGGGGCACCGGCTGGGCTTCTCTTGGGTGCTGACGCAGGCGCCCCGCTCGGGACGCGGGGCTCGGCGGGCCCCCCGGGGGGGACGGGGGTCCCGGGGGCGGGGTCCCGGGGCCGGGCGCGGAGGCGGGGGGCGCCCGGGCGGGGCTCGGGGGCGGGGGGCGCCGGGCCCGGGCTCGGGGTCCCGGCGGGAGGGGCCGCGCCGCCGCCGCCGCCTCCGCGGGCGCCCGGGCTTTATGCGCGCGGGGCGGGGGAGGAGCCGGCAGGTCGGCCCCCGGCGGGCCCTCCCCTCGGCCGTCCCCGCCCGAGCGGGGTCGGGGGAGGGGGCAGCATGGCCTGTCCGTCCGGCCCCCTGCGCCGCGCTCCTCTTCTGCCCCGCGCCGAGCGCCGCCGCCGCCGTCGCCGCCGCCCCGCCGCCCGCCCGCCATGGACTCGGACGCGCCGCAGCCCGGCCCGGCCGCCCCGGACGCGCCGCACGACCCCTGGTACGCCAACATGGCCGAGGCGCCGGCGGCCCGCGCGCGCCCCGCCCGGCTCACGCGGGCCTTTGTGTCTCTGCTCCTCCCGCAGCAAGATGTTCGTCGGGGGACTGAGCTGGCAGACGACGCAGGGTGAGCGGCGGGCCCGGGGGGCGGGGGGCGGCGGGGGGCAACTCCGCTCGCACCTGCGGCTCAAAGTTTTGCGGGGCGGCCCGGGGCGCGGGGAGCGGCGGCCCCGACCCCGACCCCGGCCCCGGCCCCGACCCCCGGCCCCGGCCCCGGCCCCGGCCCCGACCCCCGCCCCAGCCCCGACCCCGGCCCGCGGGCGCCGGGGGTCCGGGCCGGCGCGAAGGCGCGTGTGTGGTTGCAGAAGGGCTGCGCGAGTACTTCGGCCAGTTCGGGGAGGTGAAGGAGTGCCTGGTGATGCGGGACCCCCTGACCAAGCGATCCAGGTGAGCCCCCGCCCCCCGCCCCGGCGCGCCCCCCGCCGCCGCCCCCGTAACGCTGCCCCCCCCCCCCGCCGCGCAGGGGTTTCGGCTTCGTCACTTTCGTGGACCAGGCGGGGGTGGACAAGGTCCTGGCGCAGTCGCGGCACGAGCTCGACTCCAAAACGGTGAGTGGTCCCCGGGGGCTGCGGGGGCCTGGGGAGAGGGAGGCTCCGGAGGAGGGGGGGCCGGACTGGTCCGCAGGGACCGGCGGACGCCCCCCCCCCCCTTCCAGGGAAAGAGGGAGTCGCCGAGCGAGAGGGCCGCGGTGCTCTGAAACTTTGTCGGCCGAGTTGGGGGCAGAGGGAGGAGGAGAACCGCGGCCTGGGGTGCGATGCTGCACCCCTCCCCCGTGCGGGCGAGGGCAGGAGCGGCCACCCCCCCTACCTCTAGGTAGTAATCTGGATGGCTCAGAGCGTGGGGTGGGGCTGGGTGCCTCCCCTGGCCCAGAGTGGGTGAGTCAGGGCTGCAGTGACCCACCCGGTGGCTTCTCTGAACTCTTAACTAGTATTTGGCTCTGAGACACCCCCCCCCCCATTTATTCCAGGCCAATGAATGGCAAAGCATCGCGGAGGCCCCCTCCCTCCCCTCTGCCCTCCTCCCCAGACTTTTGGTCAGTGACCTCCTGGCTTTGTGTGGAAGACAGGGACCTGCCTTGGCCATGAAGGGCATTTATTTATGAGAAGGGAACTCGCTGGCATAGGAAGAACCCTTCTCAGGAGGAGCTGCCTGTTCGGCAAACTCCAGGAACATTTTGCTGCCGTGTCCCGCGGGCTCCCCAGGGTCTTGGACCCTGCAGGGGGCGCTAGCGGAGGCCAGACCTAGGGGAGAGGGAAAAGGAGAAGATCAGAGGAGGGCTTACTGGGTGATGGGGGTGCCCGTCTGCACCCCCGGACAGTGTGATCTCTTCTCAACTCCAACTCCCCCACCCTCCCTGTCCTAGGGCCTCCCTGCTTGGGTCAGTCACTGGCTACCGTTTACCTGCAACAACGGCTGGTTGTGCCCAAGAATTTGTTAAATTACCGCCTGTCCCCAGCTCCTGTTATCTCTGCCCAGTGGCTCCCACTCCCCGCTCGCAGTAATGAGCAAATGGGGCCAGGCCTCGACTTTGCCGGCTCTGAAAGGATCTTGGCGCAGCCCGAGTGACCCAGGCTGGGAAAGGAGAGACAGTGGCCTATTGTTTTGGGTGATTATCTGCCATCGAGCTGCCTGTTCTCCTACCATCCCCTGTCCTCAGAATGCACTGATGGCTTCTGCTGTGCTCAGGAAGCTGAGATTTAGGGGCTGGGGGCTGGAGGAGTGGAAGATTGATAGGGGCCAAGAGAGAGGGAGGAATGACTGGGAGATGGGTATCCTTAGGAGATGGGGACGGACGAGGGCGCTGGCTTTGTCTGTGTTTGGTCTCTCTGGGCTGGGGAAGGGGGCGGGCGGGAGGGTTACTGCGGGGAGTCTATTTTGGGTTCTGACTTTCACCTTTTATTTACTTGTTGGGTGTACTTAGGTTGCCAGCTGTGAGTCAGAGTGGAGGTGGGGTGTGTTGAGGATTGGGTGTGTGGGGGTATGGGGGAGAGTGGCTTGGGGACGTCTCCCCTTCAGGGCCTGTACAGAGGGATTGATTGAGGTGTGTTGGTGGCTGGGCTTCGAAGCTGCTTCTGGGAGAAACAGAAGGATGAAAATGTCCACAGGGTTATGAAATCAAAGCTTCAGACAGGGGAATGGAAGCTTTGACTTTCCCTAGAGCCCAGTGGGCCTTTGCAAGAGAGGAAGCTTTGTCCCCGCGTGCATTTTGGAGGTTCCATCTCTGGGCAGATTCCAGGAGGGGGTCTTGCAGAAGGATGGTTCCTGGTCTGTGCTGTTCAGACAGAAGGAAGCCAGGGCTGGTTGCCTAGAATGAGGCTGAGTTTTGAACAGAAAGAACTTTGAGAAACATAGATCTTCCCTGCGATTGGCCGGTGGACTTCTGAATGATGTCCATCCATGTGGGTGCCAAGAAACCCTGGCATGACCCGGCCTCCTAGGTCCTGCATCGATCACAGTGTCTCACGCCCTGTCTCTTGCTGCCTGTGTGCACAGCTAGAGTGCCCAGGAGTACCCAGGTGCATCTTGATCTCTCCCTCTGTTGTTCACAGCCAAGGGCAAAGGTGGCCTCCTGGTAATAGCACCTTTGTTTGTGCAATGAAGGACAGTTCACAAAGGGCTGCTTTCACCCGTGTTATCTCATTTGATTCCCCGCAGCTGCCCCTGGGAAGTGTGGGTGCGATGGTCCCCACTTTGCGGATGAAGGAGCTGAGGCTTAGAGGGGCAAGCAAGTTCCCAAGATCACAGGTTTGGCGAGCGGCCCAGAGTTTCTTATCCAAGTCCCGTGCCCTTTCATGTCACCAAAGGCTGCACCCTGCCTCACCCTGAGCCTAGCTGCATTAGCGAGCTGTTTGCCAGACGCCTCTAGGAAGGCTGTTTAGGAGTTGAGGTATCCGAGGAACAGAACTGGGTCTGTCCTTGGCATTTATGAACTCTCGTCTTGTAACCTTTTCCCAGGCAGGCAAAGACTGTTTCCATTTGCGAGGCTTCCAAAGTCAGAATTGCATGCCTTATCTAGACCGGTGTGTCTGTGTGACATCACTTAAGCAAGGAAGCCCTTGGTGTACCTATACTTGAAGGAATAAGACTTGGGCTTACTTATTACATTATTTTTGGTTCTTGCTGTGAGCTAGACACCATGCCAGATAATCTGTATGCTTTACTTTAAATAATCTTTAGTCGGGCATGGTGGCGTACGTTTGTAATCCCAGTACTTAGGAGGCTGAGACAGGAGGATCACAGGTCCAAGGCTGGCCTCAGCAATTTAGTTGAAGCCTTCGGAAATTTAATGAGACTTTGTTTCAAACTAAAAAATAATATAGGGCTGGGAGTATAGCTTAGAGGTAGAATGCCTCTGGGTTCGATCCCCGGTACACACAAGGATCTGCAGTTGACTCTTTGAGGTGGGCATTACTGTTTGCCCATTTTGCAGGTGTATTTGGTCCTGAGGCTCCGAGAGGCTAAATAACTTTCCCTAGGTCTCACAGCTAGGAATCAGTGTACGTGGGACTTGAACCCAGTAGCTTGCTTAACCACTGTGCTTTCCTGCCTGACGCTGTTGTGGCTCCTGTCACCTCTGTGTCCTGGTGAGAGGCGCTTGAAGGCTGTGTGGTCTCATGCCGAAGTGTGGTGACCAAGCCCCCTTCTACCTCTCCCTTCTCTTTCAGATTGACCCCAAGGTGGCCTTTCCTCGGAGAGCACAGCCTAAGGTAGGTGTGCCCATGGCTGGGAGGAGCTCTGTTACCTAGGGCAGCTCTGGGAAGCAATTTTCCTCGTGTTCTCTTCCATGGCAGATACATCTAGGACCTCTGGACTGTTTCTGGATAGACCTGGGGGCTGGGGGGAACTCTTGATTGACACTGTGGACTCTCCTGTCCATCTCTGGGGTGGACCAGAGAGAGAGGTCCATGTGTAGGGAGTAAAGAGAACCACTTGGGGGGTTCATTATCCTGTATTTGGGGCCAGTACAGTTTGGACCCTGTGTCTAATTCCTACATCATAGGTCTGAAGGCACTTACCTCTGTGCCTAGAACTGGGAGGGGGGAGGTCAAGCACAAGGCAGGCTTGCCCCCAAGGAGCCAGAATTGGGCCAGTGAGCCTACTTCTGACCCCCCAGTCATCTTCCTACCTCTGACATGAGGGATGCTAGACTTGCCAAGGGGCAGAGGGGATCACGGAGCCTGTCGCTGTTGACTGTGCAGAGATTTCTGAGCAGTCCTACACGGTGGCACTCAAAACTTGTGGGCAGGGCAGGGGCCTCAGGTCTGATTCCAGGTCTCATGGCAACCGGCCCGATCTTAACTTTTAAGCCCTTGAGTCTAGGGGCAGGAGAAAAGGCTAATTACAAACTCAGGAATCCCAAGTTTGCTGACTTATCATGTGTCCTAAGACTGGGTTCTTCTCACGAGATCTCAGTTTCTCACTTTTTATGAAGGAGTTGGTGTGAATTTGGGTGCCTTAAGATTCTAGCCAGTGAATTCTATTGAGGCCTCTAGCTCCTGCCAGGGTGAAGGGAGAGGAAGAATTTTGGGGACAGGAAAGGGGCATCTCTGGAAGGGGCCCAACAGTTATGGAGCAGGTATTGGAAGGAAGCTGCACCGGGGAGCACATGGTCGGAATTGGGTTAATTCCATTAAGCAGTTTGGTGACAGAAGGTGCTTTAGTGTTAGGATGGGGCTGGGAATTGCTGCGGATTAGCCATGCGGTCCTGGGGTAATTAGGACCATGTGTCGTTCCTAAAACAGGGCTGGGGCCACGGGGCTGCCAGAGGTTGGGTTGGGAGGAGGCTGATGAGGAAAATGTCAGTGTTAAGTTCGGGGAGTCCCTGTGATGGCCTCGGCCTGTCCCAGGAGAGTCGGCGGGGTCTTTGAGCTAGGCTGTGGGTCTGGGTCGCTGAACGGCCCCCTACCCTGCTGGGTCCCGAGGGAAGGCATTTTTCAGACCCAGGGAGTCAGGCACACTCAAGCCCGCCAGGGTGTGGGGTGCACAGCTGCCTTGCTCGAGGCAGGGGTCCGAGGGGGAGCTTGGGGCCTTCAGAGAGGCTGGGGCCACAGAGAGTTTGTCAGCTGGCATCCTGGCAGGGGCTCCAGCCCTGCTGGTGGCGGTAGGCCACCGGACTCAGATGCCCACTTTCTCATTCCCTCCCCGAACAGATGGTGACTCGAACTAAGAAGATCTTTGTGGGGGGGCTGTCGGTGAACACCACGGTGGAGGACGTGAAGCAGTATTTTGAACAGTTCGGGAAGGTGGGTCTTGAGTGGGGGGGTGCTTGCTGGGGGCCTCAGAAGTGCTGGAGAATGGTCAGTAGCCAGTAGGGGCCGGCCAGCCAGGTCATCCCGATTCCTGCCGAAGGTGAAGGGGGGAGGCTTTGTCCTCCTGCAGGTGAGGCCAGGCCAACCCACCTTTCCAGCTCCTGGCCCATCTCTGGTCCTCCGACTCTGGACATCCCCAGGGGAAGGAAGCCACACAGTGGCCTCCCTGTTGTTGCCCTTCCTCTGTATTTTTCTCTTGCTTAATCTTCATTCTCCTGAGGGAGGCGGTGCTCCCAAAGCCAGCTCAATCCAGTCACCCCTCAGCCTCCTGGGAGTTTGCACCTGTCCAGGCCAGGGGCCGTTGCCCCATCCCCCACCCCTCCTGGAGGATGATGAGGTAATAAACATGACTCCCCGTGCACTAGGTACCTGCTTGCACAGGTGGGGAGCGTGGGGGGCTGCTGATCCCCAGGTACGGGAGGGAGGCTGAAGAAAGCACCCTCGATTCTCATTTGGCCTAGAGGACTGGCTCTCACTCTGAGTGCGTGTAGCTTGAATTTCTGGGCCTGTGAAGATGTAGGCCGTGAAAAGGTAGGAGGTGTGGCAATGACAGACAATAGGGTGTCCCCAGAAAGGTGGCGCGTGAGCATCTAGGGTGGTAGAGAGAAGCTCAGGTCTGAGGAGGAGGAGGAGGAGGAGGAGGAGGAGGAGGGCAGCTTCGGTGGAGTCCAGGTCCCTGGGATGCCTTTTAGGTGAGACAGGCCAAAGGTGGTGTCTCTGCGCTCCCTGCAGGCCACGGCTTGGGAAATGAGCTGCAAGCTGTAACTGATTGGGGGTCCCCTGACCACGGAGGCTGAGGTGCGGAGGCTCCGTGGGGACCTGGGCCTGAAGCCAGGGCAGGCCTGCCGGGGCCCCAGAGGAAAGGGCGCTCCTGGGAGGCAGCAGGCCCGGCTCGGCTCCGGCGGGTGTCTTTGTGTCTGAGCGCCGAGCATTAGAGCTAGCACTAATCTGATCCAGCAGCTGTGATTGGAGGCCGCCTGCCCCCGGGGCCGGCGTTGCCACGGCAACCGGGCCCCAGGAGAAGCCGTCAGCGGCCGCGTCTTTTGTTCGGGCCTAAATCGGCGTTGGCATGTGAAACCGGCCCGGGGAGGCCAGGGGGAGCCGGGAGAATAGGCTGCCAGGGAGCGAGGGGGACAGCCGGGAATGCCAAGGGCCCCGCGGCGGGGGGCTCCCCGCCCGGATCGAGGGGCTGCCACCGTGGGGGGAACAATGGTCAGCCGCCATGGCTGCCACTCAGGCTTAGCGGCAGCCGAACTTGGCGGCTCCCACTGGTCAGCAGGCCTTGGTCGCCTCCCCTCCCCCCCGCCCGAGCCCCCCTGCCCCCAGGTTCCCATGGAGACCAAAGCCTATTAAGGACACTGGGCTGGGAGCCTCCCTCCCCTCAGCTGGCCCCAGGAGGGGACACCAGGCGGGGGCACACTGGACCCCAGCCGCTCTCCCAGCGCCTTGCCCTGGCCTCAACCCCACTGCCCCACTCGGGGTCTCTCTGGCCCAGGCCTGAGGGTGTGGAGACCAGGGATGCTGGATGGGGAAGGACTGTGGGTTTGGCCTGAATCAGGTAGTGGATCAGGCCAGAGCTCAAAGCTGTGGGATTAAGGAGGAAGGTGTGGCGGGCTCTTCTGCTCATTCACTCATCCATTCAAAAAATAATTGAGCTCAAGTCAGGGTGCTCAAGAGAAGGGTGAGCGCGTTCATAAACGACACTGTCCTTAGGTGGACTCTTCCAGCCCGGGTGTTGGACTGGAACGCCCTCTCTCTAGTTTCGCTACCCTCCCCTAAGTGACCGTGGACAGGTTCCTCCATAATAAAGATAGTAGTATCTGCTGTTGTTTACTGAGTACTTCTTGAGTCCCAGGTACTGTGAGAGGCGTGCGTTATCTCATTTAACCCTCCTGATGCCCGTTTCATGGATAAGGAGACCTAAAGCCTCTTGCCCAAGGTTACCCAAGCAGCAAAGGCAGGACCCGAGGCGCCAACTCAGGCCTGTTCTCCTCAAAGCCTGTGCTTTGATCAAAACCCTTCTTTCTGGGTGTCTGACTTCCATTGCTTACGGGCATGCTGGGGAAGATGTGCTGAACCTAATGTGTCTGTCCAGTTTGGATGGGGCGGCCGACTTGGGATTGGGACTCAAAACAGGGACGTAGGGATGGGGCAGGGAGTCCCTTGCAAAGAGAGAAGTTATTTTTCTTTGAGACCCTCCTGGCTCCTGGTCTTGGTTCCTCCCAGGGGAAGCCAGAGGCCCTGTGTGGCTTGATGCCTAAGGAGAGCTGGAGGACGCCCTGGTTCCGCAGCTGCACTTTGGCGAGGCAGGGAGGCCCTGGAAGTAGAAGGACGGGGAGTGAGGGAGGCTATGCCCCATGGCTTGAGGAAGGTCCCCTTATCCTTTGGGCGACTATTTAGGGGAGGATCAGAGACTGGTGGGGCGTGTGAGGGGGAGGATCAGGCAGCCCCCATCCCACTAAGGGGACAGCCATTAGCTGGCCATGTGTCTAGAGGACTGGCTGGAGGACTGGGTTCTAGAGAGGGTAGCTAGTGTAGACCCTCCCCCTTCCAGAGTCCCTTCCCCTCCCCCAGCCAGTGGGAGGCGAGCAGCCCAGGCACTGAACTCTACTCGCTTTAATTACAGCCTCTAGCTAAAGGAAACCTCAATTAGAGAAAAGATCTGAACCAGGAGAGGGGAGTGAGTCTGGCTGCTGTCCTGCCCGCCTGGCCTTTTGCAAAAGGGAAGACGCTCTTGCGTCTCTTACTCGCGCCCCGCATTTCCTTCTCTGGTGTCCACTCTGCCTCCTCTCTGCTCCGTCCAGGGTTGCTGTGTGACCTTGGGAGGCAAAGTCCATCTGTCTGAGCCCAGCTCCTTATCTACACAGTAGGGATCTTCCCCTACAGGCAATGGTGGGCGCAAAGTGCCAGGCACATATTCGGATAATAAATGCAGACGGGTCCATGAGGAATCTGGTGATGTGTGTATGGCGGGTGCCGTGGTGTCCGGTGGGCTGGTAGATGGAAAGGGGTCCCCTGAACTGGGAACAGGCTAAACTGAAGCCTGGCATGGGCAAGGGGGGCGTGGGGGCCCCTGGTGTTTGGTGGGTCCTCCATGGCAGGCTGTGTTTTAGGTTGATGATGCCATGCTGATGTTTGACAAGACCACCAACCGGCACCGAGGTGAGTGTGCTCCCTCCCCCTCCCCGGCTGGGCGGGGCCTGTGGTCAGCCAGGGGGCTGCAGGTCACCCCTGCCCTTTCATCTCGCCTCCTGACATCCTATCCCTGAGGATCCGCGTCCTCTCTCCGGCCTGGCCTTACAGAAGGCTTTTGTCCGCCGTTTCCTGTGCTAGAAACTTGCCGAATTGCAGACACCCGAGAGGAGCAGAGGACAGGCTCCCCACCAGTGGCCAGCATCTGCCTCGGCCCAGGCTTACCTTGTCCCCTGGTAACCAGAGCTCGGGCAGGCTGCCCCAGGGTCAGGCTGACTGCACGGGCGCGTCCGCCTGGCTCCCTCCCTAGGGCCTTGCCTCCTGAGAAACCCCATTCCAGCCCCAGGAGGAGGCGGGTGTTCCTCCAGTTGCCTCAGGGCTCTGGCTCTTAGCCTTTTGGGGGCAGTGGGGTATGTGCTCTGTGTGTGTGTGTGTGCACATGTGCACGCATGTGAGGGTGTCTGTGCCTGAGCATGTGTGTGTCTGGTATGTCAGGGCAGCTGTGTGAAGAATGCCCATGAGTGTGTGTGTGTGTGTCTTTGTGTGTGTACAAATGTATGTTTGGGTATATACACCTTTGTTTAAGTGTAAGCGAGTGCTCATGGGAGTTCTTTTTCCTTCTTTAGAAAGCATTTAAGAGAGGAAAGGCGTGTTAGCGTACGATGGGTCCTCTCTACCCGTAGTGCTGCGTTTTCAGATTCAACCAATCACCGATTTAAAATATTTGAAAAAAATTGTATTAAGCCTATACAGACTTTTTTCCTTGCCGTTATTCCCTAAACCATACCGTATAACAACGGTGTAATCGCATTTGCCTTGTTTCAGATATTAGAAGTCACTAGAGATGATGTAAAGCATGAGAGATGGTGTGCATAGGTTCTGTACAAATACTGTGTCCCTTTCTGTAAGGGACTTGAGCACAGCACAGAGTTTGGTATCTGTGAGAGGTCCTGGAACCAATCTTCCTCCAGTTCAGGGAGACGACTGGACGACTATGGCAGTTCTGCCATTTTCCAACTTGCTGTGTGACCTTGGGCAAGTTGCTTCACTTCTCTGAGCCTTGTTCTGCTCGTCTATAA
Source organism: Muscardinus avellanarius (assembly GCF_963383645.1). Classification (NCBI taxonomy): domain Eukaryota; kingdom Metazoa; phylum Chordata; class Mammalia; order Rodentia; family Gliridae; genus Muscardinus; species Muscardinus avellanarius. Next base: position 14,148,985 of record NC_137807.1, read on the forward strand.
TTTGGGACTTGACGCTGTGTCTCGGCCAGGGGCTGAGAGGCTCCTGGACTGCGGGCAGAGCCTTTCATTAACTCCCAGACACTTGCCCACAAGAGGAGCGGTGGTGTTGCTCTGACCTGGGGCTGGGTCCTGCCCCTGCCCCTGAGCCCTGGCTCTAACCTGCCCTTGCCCCTTGCCCAACCTCTAGGGTTCGGATTTGTCACATTTGAAAGCGAGGACATCGTGGAAAAAGTGTGTGAAATCCACTTCCATGAAATCAACAACAAAATGGTAAGCTGGGGTGGGAAGAGGCCAAAGTGCCGAGGGGTGCTGGGGAAGCCCCAGGGTCCAGCAGCCACAGAGCTGGCTCTCCTGCCCCCGCGGATCGAGACAGGGAGGCTGTGTCCATGGTGGCCAACTGGGGTCTTTGAGCCTCAGTTTCTGCACGTGTCGAATGGGGGTCACAGGAGCAACACACCACAGGCGTGGCGTGAACCTTTAGTCTGAGCAACTGCATGCAAAGCCCTTTACACAGTGCCTCGAACCACGAGTGCTCTGTAAACAGTAACTGTGGAGTTAATAATAAAAGCCAGGCATGGTGGTGCACACCTGTAATCCCAGTACTTGGGAGGCTGAAACAGAAGGATCGCAGGTTTGAGACCAGTCTCCCAACATAGCACGACTCTTCGCAACCTAGTGAGACCCTGTTTCAAAATTTAAAAAAAAAAGGACTAGGGCGTAGGTTGGAGTAGAATGCCTCTGAATTCAATCCCCAGTACCAAACTAATAACAACAAGAGAAGAAAGGCGCCCAGCTGTAGGGAAGACTGACCATCAGGTCTCTTGCAGGTGGAATGTAAGAAGGCTCAGCCAAAGGAGGTCATGTCCCCGACCGGCTCAGCCCGGGGCAGGTCCCGAGTCATGCCCTACGGAATGGACGCCTTCATGCTGGGCATCGGCATGCTGGGTACGTACGAGGCTGGCCCCTGCGGCTTCTTCCTGCCTGGAACTGCTCCCTGGCTGCCAGGGCCTGCGTGGGTGTCGCATCTCCTCTGTGGTCTGCCCTCCTGTCTGAGTCACTGGGCGGGAGCGAGGGCCGGGCATCTCCATCAGGGCTGGCGGTCTGCCTCAAGGTGGGTGGTTTAGCTGTGAAGTGCTGCCCTCTCCTGGTAGCCAGAAGGATGGTCCAGCTGCTCCATACTTACTGGTCCTCAGTCCATTGATCCGTCTGTCCGTCCATCCATCCATCCAGTAAATAGGTACTGAGCAACCGTGTGTGCCAGGCCCTATGCCAGGAGTCCCAGCAGTGACTTTCCTGAGATTTATGTTCTGTCAGAGAACAAGTAAGGAGTTAAATAGATATAGGATGGAATTTAGGTTACCCAGGGAACCTGGCGATAGGGAACTTGACCAAGACGTGGGGAATCAGAAATAAGTGACATCTATGCTGAGTCTGTAGGTGAGGTAGGAACCAGTGATGGGAGGGGAAGGGAGAAGAAAAGGGAAAAGTGTTCTAGATGAAGGGAACAGTATTTGCAAAGGTCCAGAGGTCTTTGGGAAAGCAAAAGGAGGTCTGTCTCTTCTTATTCATTCAACTAATGTTTTTATGTGTGTAGTATTGGGAATTGGGTTTCTTTTTGTTTTGTTTTGTTTTTTGTTTGTTTGGGTTTTTTTGGTGGGTACTGGGGATGGAACCCAGGGGCCTTCTACCTCCAGGCTATACTCTCAGACCTGTTTTATATTTCATTTGGAAACAGGGTCTTGCTAAGTTGCTGAGAGCCTCACCAAGTAGCTGAGGCTGGCTTCGAACCCACACGATCCTCCTGTCTCAGCCTCCCAAGCTCGGGGATTACAAGCGTGCGCCACCACGCCTGGCTAGTAGGCTAATATTGGGAATTGAACCCAGCGTTGTTCTGTCTTCAAACTACACCCTCACCCCTTTAAAATGTATTTATTTATTTACTTACTGATTATTGTGGTACTAGTGATTGAACTCAAGGACATTCTACCTCTGAGCTACACCCCAACCCTATTTTTATTTTTACTTTGAAACAGGGTCTCACTAGGTTGATGAGAGCCTCACTACTTGGTGAGGCTGTGCTCAAACTATGATCCTCCTGTCTCAGCCTCCCAAATGCTGGGATGACAAGCGTGCACCACCACACCTGGCTTGTTATTATTATTTTTTTTAATAAACAGTATCTTACTAAATTGCTGAGGCTGTCCTCTAATCTGTGAACCTGTCTCAGCCTTCCAAGTACTGGAATTATAAGCTTGTGCCAACACACTATGCTGTTGTTTTTTATTTTATTTACTTATATTATTATTATTATTATTATTATTAGTAGTAGTAGTAGTAGTAGTAGTAGTACTGGGAATGGAACCCAGGGGCTTTCTACCTCTGGGCTACACTCCCAGATCTATTTTTTTATATATATATTTTATTTGGAAACAGGATCTCACTATATTGCTGAGATCCTCACCAAGTTGTTGAGGCTGGCTTTGAACCTACGCAATCTTCCTATTTTATCCTCCCAAGTATGGGGATTACAAGCGTGCGTCGGCACGCCCGGCACTATTTTACTTTTTTGAAACAGGATCTTAATAGGTTGTTAAGTCTGGCTATATTGCTGAGGCTGACCTTGAACCTGTGACACTTCCTGTCTTAGCCTCCCAAGTCCTAGGATTACAGGCATGCAGCACTGAGCCTGGCTTTTATTTATTTACTTATTTATTTATTTGGAAGTAATTATGACAAAAACAATTACATAAAACTGGCCACAATGGTGTACACCTGTAATTCTAGTACTTGGAAGGCTAAGACAGGAGGATTCCAGGTTCAGAGCCAGTACACCAAAATTTAGCACGATCCTGACTGAACCTAAAATAGGGCTGGGTGTGATAATGTACATCTGTAATCCCAATACTTGGGAGGCTGAGGTAGCAGGTTCAAGACCAGTCTCAGCAACTTGGTGAGGATCTCAGCAACCTAGCGAAACCCTATTTCAAAAAATAAATAAACAAATGAAACAGGCTGGCGTGTAGCTTGGAGGTAGAATGCCCCTGAATTCAACCCCCAGTGCCACAAAAAGAAAAAGAAAAAAGGGCTGGGGGTGTAGCTCAGAGGTAGCCACCCTCTGGGTACAATCCCAGTATTTTTTTTTTGTGTGTGTGTGGTACTGGGGATGGAACCCAGATGCATTCTACCTCTGAGTGACACCCCCAACCCTATTTTTTTATTCTTTATTTTTGAAACAGGGTCTCACTAAGTTGCAAAGGGCGTAAGTAGCTGAGGCTGTCCGTGAACCTCAAGCCTCCTGTCTCAGCCTCCCAAAAGCTGGGATTACAAACATGCACCACCACGCCCTGCCAATCCCCAATATTTTTAATTTTTTTTTTTTTTTTGGTGGTACTGGCGTTCCTGGAAGCCCTTCTACCTCAGGTATACACTCCCACGGGCTACACTCCCAGACCTATTTTTTAACATTTTTATGTGGAAACAGAGTCTCTTAAGCCAGCAAGGCTGGCTCCGAACCAGCGTGATCCTCCTGTCTCTGCCTCCCAAGCACGGGGATTACAAGCGTGCGCCACCATGCCCGGCCTATTTTTAATTTTTAAAAAAAAAATTTGGAGCCAGGCGTGGTGGCACACACTTGTAATCCCAATACTTGGGAGGCTGAGACAGGAGGATCAGGGTTCACGGCCAACCTCAGCTACTTAGTAAGGCTCTGCGCAGCTTAATGAGACCCTGTTTCAAAATAAAGAATAAAGTCAGGCTGGGGGTGTAGCTCGGAGGTAATTGCCCCTGGGTTCAATATTCAGTACCACACAAAAAAAGAGGTGCTGGATATTGAGTTTAGAGGCATTCTAACTCCAAGCTACACCACCATCCCGATTGGTTGTTTTGTTGTTGTTGTTTGGTTTGGTTTTGTGGTTGTGAGATTGAAACCCAGGGGCTTTTCTACCTCTGGACTATACTCCCAGACCTATTTTATACTTTATTTGGAAACAGGGTCTAAGTTACTGAGATCCTCAGTAAATAGCTGAGCCAGGTTTTGAACCTGTGCAATCCTGTCTCAGCCTCCCAAGCACTGGGATTACCAGTGTGCACCACCACGCCTGGCCGGATTTTTTTTTGTTTTCCGGGTCTGGGGATGGAACTCAGAGGCATTCGACCTCCAAGCTACACCCCCTGCCTTATTTTTTATTCTTTATTTTGAAACAGGGTCTCACTGAGTTGCAGAGGGCCTAAGTAGCTGAAGCTGTCCGCGAACCGCGATCCTCCGGGTCTTAGCTTCCCGAATGCTGGGATTACAAGTGTGTGCCACCACACCCAGCTCCTGGCCAGATTTTTACTTTATTTTTTTATTAAATTTTTTTCGGGTCTGGGGTGGAACCCAGGGGCATTCCACCTCCAAGCTACACCTCCTGCTCTATTTTTTATTCTTTCTTTTGAAACCGGGTCTCAGTGAGTTGCAGAGGGCCCCACTAAGTAGCTGAGGCTGTCTGCGAACCGCAATCCTCAGGCCTCAGCCTCCCTAATGCTGGGATTAAAGCTTGCACCACCATGCCCGGCCAGATTTTTACTTTTTATTTGGAAATGGACTCACTAGATTGCTGAGACCCTCGCTAAATTGCCAAGGCTGGCTTTGAACCTGCGATCCTCCTGTCTCAGCCTCCTAAGGAGAGGGATTACAAACTTGTGCCACCATGCCCAACTCAATCTCCAGTATTGGGGGGGGTCAGGCCTGGTAACACATGCCTGTAGTCCCAGTACTTGTGAGACTGAAACAGGAGGATCAAAGGTTCAAGATCTGCTTCAGCAATTTAGGGAGGCCCTCAGGAACTTATTGAGACCTTGTTTCAAAATAAAAAATAAAGTAGGGCTGGGTTGTAGATAAGAGGTAGAATGCCAGAGTTCAATCCCCAGCACCAGCACGTACAAAAACATAAAAGAGCCAGGCATGGTGGTGCACACTTGTAATCCCAGCATTCTGGAGGCTGAGACTAGAGGATCGTGGTTCCTGGATAGCCTCAGCTACTTAATGAGGCCATCTGCAACTCAGTGAGACCCTGTATCAAAATAAAGAATAAAAAATAGGGCAGGGGGTATAGCTCGGAGGTCAAATGCCCCTGGATTCCATCCCCAGACCCACAAAAACGAAACAAAACATAAAAGAACAAATGTAATATTTTATCAGATCCAGCTGTTAATTTTTGGGGGGGGTACTTGGGAAGGAACCCAGGGGCATTCTACCGCCGAACTACACCCCAGCCCTATTTTTTATTCTTCATTTTGAAACAGGGTCTCACTGATTTTCAAAGAGCCTAATTAAGGAGCTGAGGCTGTTCGTGAACCATGATCCTCCTGTCTCAGCCTCTCAAATGCTGGGATTACAAGTGAGCACCACCACACCCGGCTTATTCTATTGCTTTTTTTTTTTTTTTTTTTGGTGGTACTGGGGTTCCTGGAAACCTTTCTACCTCTGGGCTACACTCCCAGACCTATTTTATATGTTTTTATTTGGAAACAAAGTCTCTTAAGCCAGCAAGTCTGGCTTCAAAACAGCGCAGTCCTCCTGTCTCCGCCTCCCAAGCGTGGGGATTACAAGTGTGTGCCACCACCCTGACTCTTTTTTAATTTTGAAACAGGTTCTCACTAAGTTGTGGAGGGCCTAGTAAGTTGCTGAGGTTGGCTGCAAACCTATGATCCTTCTGTCTTAGCCTCCCAAGTACTGGGATTACAGGTGTGCACCACCACACCTGGCTCATAATTTATATTAATACAGTATTTTTATCTCGGGCTAGGGATGTGGCTCAGTGATGGAACTCTTGCCTAATATGTGTGAGGCCCTGGGCTTGACACCTTAGCACCACCAAAAATAAAGAAATAAATCATCTAGTCTACCTTCTCTTCTTCAATTTTATCAATTTATCCAATAATATTCTTTTTTGTGTTTAATATATATTTTAAGTAACTCAAAGCTGTCTCACCCCCCCCCCCCATTTAAAAAGTAAACATTAGCCGGGCATGGTGGCACACACATGTAAACCCAGTATTTGGGAGGCTGAGACAGGAGGATCACACAGGTTCAAAGCCAGCCTCAGCTACTTAGTGAGGCTCTCAGTAACTTAGTGAGACCCTGTTTCCAAATAAAATATAAAATAGGTCTGGGAGTACACCCAAAAAAAAAAAAAAAAGGAAAGGAAAAAGAAATGTCTACTAAATAGTGGAACTGGTGTAGTTAAATGCCCTGAAGCCTGTCAGAACTGAATTTGAATCCTAGTTGTACCATAATTACTAACTGTAGGATTTTTCTCTGGTAAGACAGGAAATTAACGCTTAAGGAAATCGTGGAATAAATTCAGACAGTAATCCTCAGTGCTATGAAGGGAGAGATGAGGGTGTGTCATGGCACAGGGTGTAACTTCTGGGCCAGAGACTCCTGGGGGAAGACTTGTCCGGGACTCGTACAACACAGTCCTCCAGGGAAGACTCTTGGGCAGAGGCTGCAGAATGTGCAAAGGCCCAGCAGTGGGGGTGGCAAATTTTGCTGGAGCAGAACAAGGGAGGCGCAGAGCAGAGGAGACGAGACCGGACGGGAGCAGGAGCCACAGCGCGAAGGGCTTTGGGTTTTTCTCATCGGTTAAGTGTCACATCTCCCAGCCTCGGTTTCCTTGTCGATAAAATGAGGCTCTTAATAGTACCTGTTGGCTACTGTATGCTTTGAGGTTTAATGAGATAATTAGCGTACGCTATGCTTAGCACTGGCGTTGGCGTTCGGTAGGTCTTTGGAAGCATCACTGAGGATTATTCATGCTAGGTGGTCGGGGAACAGGAAATGGTTGGGCCCAGATCCTCCCCCGGCAGGGTCTCAGCTGTGGGTGAGGCATCTGACGCTGTGCCTTTGCCCCGTCAGGTTACCCAGGTTTCCAAGCCACGACCTACGCCAGCCGGAGTTATACAGGCCTCGCTCCCGGCTACACCTACCAGTTCCCTGGTAAGTTGTGCTTGCTGTCCCTGTGCTGACGGCATGTCCCTGGTTCCCAGGCAGTCTGACTCCCAGGGCGGTGTCTGGGGGTGCATGGCCGGGGTCTGCCTGCTGGAGGCTTGGAAGGAAGGGCATGTCTGAGGAAGGAGGGCCTCTCCCCAAGCCTGTCCCAGAAGCCGGGTGGGGACCTCTGGTGTAGCCCCTGCATGGAACCGTTCTCTCCCAGGCCCTTCTCTGCCTGCTGCCTGCCTGTCTCTCCTCTCCCCCCAACTCTGGGGTTGCCACTTCCACCAAAGGGGGCACAGGGCTTGTGGGGCTCCCCCAGGACCAGTCTGAGTTGTGCCTTCATGACCACCCTTAAAATGACCAGGTGCAGTCTGGCGCGGTGGTGCACGCCTGTAGTCCTAGTACTTGGGATGCTGAAGCAGGAGGATCACAGGTTTGAGGACAGCCTTGGTAACTTAACGAGGCCCTCAGCAACTTAGTGAGACCCTGTTTCCAAATAAAAAATAAAAGCCAGGTATGGTGGCGCACGCTTGTAATCTCAGCATTTGGGAGGCCAAGAGAGGAGGATCCGGGTTTGCAGCCAGCCTCAGCTACTTAGTGAGGCCCTTTGCAACTCAGTGAGACCCTGTTTCAAAATAAAGAATTAAAAAAAAAAATAGGGCTGGGGGTGTCACTCAGAGGTAGAATGCCTTTGGGTTCTATCCCAGTACCAGAAAAAATAAATAAAAATAAATAAAAAGGGCTGGAATGTATCTCAGAGGTAAAAGGCTCCTGTGTTCCATCCCTAGTTCAAGAACAAAAACAAGCCAAGCGTGGTGGCACTCACTTGTAATCCCAGTACTTGGGAGGTTAAAACAGAAGGATCCAGGTTCTCAGACCGCCTCAGCTACTTAGGGAGGCCCTCCACAAACTAGTAAGATCCTGTTTCAAAACAAAAAATAAAAGCCTGGCGTGGTGGTACACACTTGTAATCCCAGCATTCGGGAGGCTGAGACAGGAGGATCACGGTTTGCAGACAGCCTCAGCTACTTAATGAGGCCCTTTGCAACTCAGTGAGACCCTATTTCAAAATAAAGAATAAAAAATAGGGCTGGGGTATAGCTCATAGGTGGAATGCCCCTGGGTTCCATTCTTACTACCACAAAAATAAATAAGTAAATAAAAATTAAAAAAGAAGTACAAGGCCAGGCGTGGTGGCACAGGTTTATAATCCCAGCATTCAGGAGGCTGAGACCGGAGGATCTCGGTTCACGGACAGCCTCAGCTACATAGTGAGGCCCTCTGCAACTCAGTGAGACCCAGTTTCAAAATAAAGAATTAAAAAATAGGGCAGGGGGTGTAGCTCGGAGGTAGAATGCCCCTGGGTTCCATCCCCAGACCTGCAAAAAAAAAAAAAAAAAAAAAAAAAAAAAATCAGGCTGGGAGTGTAGATCAGAATGTTACTCTGGGTTTCATCCCCAGCACTACAAAAAAAAAAAAAAAAAGAAAAGAAAAACAAAACAAAAATACAATGACCAGGTGCTATGCCAAGCCCTTTGAAGGCTACTTTTGAGATTCTAAATACTGAATAAAAACAGATCACAAGCATTATAATCACCAACCTCATTTGTTAATCCAACATCCAGGTAACAGTAAACTTTTAAAAAAGTGTCAGGAGAGGTTGAGACATGATTACAGTTTCAAAGCCAGCCTTATTTATTTATTTATTTAGTGGTACTGGGAATGGAACCCAGGGGCCTTCTACCTCCGGACTATACTCTCAGACCCATTTTATATTTTATTTGGAAACAGGGTCTCTTAAGCAGCTGAGGCTGGCTTCAAACCTGTGCGATCCTCCTGTCTCAGCCTCCCAAGTGCGGGGATTACAAACGTGTGCCACCACGCCCAGCTCAGCCTCAGTTATTTAGCCAGACCCTTGAGTTCAATCCCCAGCACCACCAAAAAATAAAAATAAATAAATAAACAAACAAATAAATAACACACACACACACACACACACACACACACACACACACACACACACACAAAGTATCAGGGGGCTCAACAAATTTCTGAACCGTCCCATCGTGACTATTTAATGTTGTCTTCTTTGAAATATCAAATGTCAACCAGGTGGCACATACCTGCAGTCCCAGTACTTGGTCAGCTGAGACAGGGAAATTGCTGGTTCTCGGCCAGCCTCAGCTACTTAGTAAGGCCCTCTGCAACTTAGTGAGACCCTGTTTCAAAATCAGAATCAAATAGAGCTGAGGGTAAAGCTCAGAGGTAGACCGCCCCTGAGTTCAGTCTTCAGAACCATACAAGAAAGAAATATCAAATGTCATACTCTTGCAAGGCTACTTACTTATTTTTGTGGAGCTGGGGATGGAACCCAGGGTCTCGAGGGTGCTAGCTGGGCAAGTACTCTCCCACTGAGCCACACCCCCGCCCATCTTTGGTCTTACTTATTTGAAGGCTCCCTGGGCGGGTAATTATATCTGCTGCCCTTTGGGCTGTTTAATGTGGAATCTTTTGTATACATTATATTGTTTAATCCTGCCAGTAATCTCATGGAGGGACCCCCCCCCATTTTATTGATGAGAAAACAGACTCAGAAAGGAAAACTGACCTGCTAAGATGATTCAGCTAGGGGATGGCAGCACCCCAGTGCTGGACCCCAGCCCGGGCAGGGCCTCACCTGGGGCCACTGCTTTTATCAAGCTGCAGCCCAGCGCTTCCCTCCCCACAAAAAAGAAAGAAGGAAAGAAAAAAGAAAGAAAGAAAGAGAGAAAGAAAAGGAAGAAAACCTCCAGAGAGAGAGAGAGAGAGAGAGAGAGAGAGAGAGAGTGTGTGTGTGTGTGTGTGTGTGTGTGTGTGTGTGTGTGTGTTACTGGGGTTTGAACCCAGGGGCTTCAACCTCCAAGCTACATCCTCAGCCCTATTTTATTATTTTTATTTTGAAACAGAGTCTCACTATGTTAATGAAAATCTCACTACTTGGTGAGGCTGTCCTCAAATCTGTGATCCTCCTGTCTTAGCCTCCCAAGTACTAAAGTACTAGGATTATAAGTGTGTGCCACCATGTCTGGCCTGAGTGTTTCTTAAAAGGCTCAGAAGCCGGGCGTGGTGGTGCACACTTGTAATTGTAGTACTTGGGAGGTTGAGACAGGAGGGTCACAGGTTCTGGTCCAGCCTCAGCAACTCAATGAGACCCTATTTCCAAATAAAGAATAAAATAGGACTGAGAGGGTAGCTCAGAGGTAAAACACCTCTGGGTTCAATCCTCAATACCAAAACCAAAAGCCAAAACAAAGAAACAAAAAAAATCACTCAGAGCCAGGTATGGTGGCATATGCTTGTAATCCCAGTAGTTGGCTGAGACAGGAGGATCACAGGTTCATGGCCAGCCTCAGCTACTTGGTGAGGCCCTGTTTCAAAAGAATAAGGCTGGGTGTGGTGGCGCACGCTTGTAATTCCAGCATTCGGGAGGCTGAGACCGGAGGATCGCGGTCCGTGAATAGCAACAGCCTCAGCTACATAGTGAGGCCATTTGCAACTCAGTGAGACCCTGTTTCAAAATAAAGAATAAAAAATAGGACTGGGGGTGTACCTTGGAGGTCGAATGCCCCTGGGTTCTGTCCCCAGGCCCGTAAAAAAATAAATAAAATAAAAAATAAAGAATTATAAAAAAGGATTGGGGATATAGCTTGGAGGTAGAGTCCCCCTGGGTTCAATCCCCAGTACTGCACACGTGCGCGCGCGCGCGCGCACACACACACACACACACACACACAGATAAGAAACCCCCAGGGCTGGCGCAGTGGGTACACGTTCCTATGATTCCAGCTACTTGGGAAGCTGAGGGGAAAGGCTCAAAAAGTTTGAGGCCAGCCTGGGCAACGTAATCAGACCCCATCTCAAAATAAAAATTAAAAGAGCTGGGATGTAGCTAAGTGGTAGCGCCCCCCTCGGTTCAATCCCCAGTACTGAGGAGGGGCCTGCCCAGAATTGTGCTAGCACGGCCCCCTGCCCAGGGTGGAGGTGGCAACACGGCCTGCCTTTCTCTCCCTCTGTCTCCTCTGTCTTCTCCCCCCCCCCCCGCCTGCTGGGACTCTCCCACCCCAGCCTAGGTCCTGTGCATGGCTGCCCCCACCCAGTGTCCCTTTGGGTGCATTTGTCCTCCCTGGGCCATGCCCGAGGGGTCCCCGACTTCTTCCTAAGCTGTTTTACGTTTCATTTTAGAATTCCGTGTAGAGCGGACCCCTCTCCCGAGCGCCCCAGTCCTCCCCGAGCTTACAGGTCAGTGGCTCGGATTTCGTACATCTCCTAGGCCACACGGGAAGCGAGGGAAGGGCCCAGGCCTTCCTGGGAAAGCCAGCGGGACCCTTCCTCCTGCCCACCAGCCCCTGGCTGTGGGGACACAGCAGATTGTGCCTGGGCCTGTCACGGCTTTGCCCTCACGGATCGGGGATAGGGCCAAGCCAAACAGACGGAGGCAAAATCACTCATTTACCCATTTGGCAAATATTTACCCAGCGCCTCCCGCGTGCCAGGCACCATGGAGGCTTGGGATCCAGCAGTGAACGGGCCAGGATCTAAAACCCTGAGCTCAGCTGGTTGGCGAGGGTAACTTCAGGACATGGAAGCGACATGCCTGTGCCCGGTGCCAGCCACTCCCGCCAGGGGGTGCAGGCCCAGGACGTGAGATCCGCAGAAGCCTGAACCCCAGACTTCGCTTTCAGACGCATTTTTTTGAATCATTTTTAAACATTGGGAACAAATTCCTAATGGTCAAAACGCCACAGGCCAAATGAAACGCACCTGAGAGTCAGACTGGGCTCTGGGGCCGCCCGGCTGTGGCTTCGGGGAGGTGGGTGGGTGCTTGGCCGGCAGGGGCCGCTTCTCCGGCTGCAGCCTTTCCTGGAGCCAAGCGCTCCCCTGCGGAGCTGGGCAGACTGTGGCCAGCTGGAGAGACCAGAGGCGGGCTGCGAGGGGCTTCTCTGTCCAACCTGCTTCTCCCCCACCCCACCCAGACTGTCCCCATTCTGGCCGCGTGTGGAGGATGTGAGCATAGGGCCTGCTCAGATGAGACCTTCCTTCCAAAGGGTGCTGGGGGCCCAAGGCGTGGGAGGGGGAGACAGCTGCTTGTACCATGAACAGGGCGTTTGACCAGCAGCCGTCACAGCCTGCAGACTGGAGAGGGAAGCAGATGCTTACCGCCCTAAGAGGGATTCCTTAGAGTTGTGATGACACTACCTGGGGATGCCCACTTGGCTCTGTGATGTGCCCCAGAACCCAGGCCTCGGGCCCTGTCCGGCCTTCCGCCCCAGGGCACAAGTGTCCTCTCTCCAGGTCCCTTGGCAGTGGGGCAAGTGGGTCTGAACCAGCAACTCTTACAAATCTGGGCTCTGAACTTCCCTCTTGCCTTGGAGAAAGGGGACTTGGGTGTCTCCTCTGTGTGCTGAGTGTGTGTTTATTGTGCTGATGCTGGGCCAGGTACTGGGGACACAGCAGTGTGTCCCTTCTAGAGGAGGGAAAGGGCCGTAGACAGTAACCACTTCCAGAGCGGGAGAAGTTCTCCAGGGAAGGAGAAGTGGGGCTGTGCTGAGGGGCTGGGGCTGGCGGGGGGCTTCAGAGGGGCTAGGTCTGAGCGCCAAGGGCCAGTGGTATGAAGGTCCTGAGAGCCTCCCCAGGGTGCAGGGGCCTTGTCCAGGGTCCCTAGGCCCAGGGCTAGTTCCCTTCAAGGGCCAGAGTCACCCACACTATCCCAGAGGGTGCTTCTTGGGAGGGGAGTGGGGTGTCCTGAAGACTTACGAGATGCAATCCCTGAAAGCCCCTTGTTCTGGGGAGTGGGAGCCCTCAGGGCCGGCACCAGGGCTCCGGTGAGCCCCTGTTCAAGCCAGCAGACCATCAAGTAAAGGTCCCCTCTGCTCCTCTAGCAGACGCTTAATAAACACCTGCTGGGCACTGTGGAATGGGACAGGTCCCAGCACCTGAGGACAGTTCCACAGAAAAGGGGCTGGAGTGGCGTTTACCAGCTGGGGCCAGCCCTGCACAGGAGCCTGGGGCACAGCTGCGCCACGGCCTCTGGATCTGCCCTGTGCCCGCCATGGCGAGCACCGAGCCCAGCTGCCCAGAGCCCGTCCCACCTTGAGACAACCAGGCGGCTTTCTGTGTCCCTAGTTTATCTGTCACCAGAGGGGAGTAACCCCCCAGAAAGCTGGGGGCCAGGTGGCCCATGCTCTGGCACAAGTACTCTGAGAAAGGGCTGCCCTCTGGGAGTGATGAGCCCAGAGGAGAAACTGAGGCCGGTCTGCTCAGGAAGCTGTCCTCTCTCCTACCCGATTCCTGCCGTCACGCCGGGGCCCGGCCTGGTGGCACAAGGGAGCTCTGTCTGCCTCGGGCAGGACAGAGAGTCTGCGCGCGTGCCCCTGGCGGGCGCTGGCCACACTGAAGTCCGACCTTCCCTTTCAGCCATTCCTCTTACTGCTTACGGACCAATGGCAGCAGCGGCGGCAGCAGCAGCTGTGGTTCGAGGGACAGGTAAGACCCTCAGAGAGAGAGTGTCAAAGTCCAGAGGGGCGAGGAGGTAGCTTCTGCCCTCCCAGCAGGACTGAGCCATTCACCCAAGTATTAACTGAGTGCAGGGCCTTGCCTCAGTACCAGCGAGCCAGCCAGGAATGTGACTGATGGGGTCTCTGTCCTCTGGAGTGCCCAGGCCATAGGCTTCAGTATTAAAAATGCCATGCCAGGCCAGGCGTGGTCGCGCACGCTTGTAATCCCAGCATTGGGAGGCTGAGACCAGAGGACTGAGGTTCGCGGGTAGCCTCAGCTACTTAGCGAGGCCCTTTGCAACTCAGTGAGACTGTTTCAAAAATAAAGAGACAAAAAAATAGGGCTGGGGGTATAGCTCGAAGGTACAATGCCCCTGGGTTCCATCCCTAGTAATGCAAAAAAGTAAATAAAAATGCCACTCCCGCCAGGCATGGTGACACACGCTTGTAATCCCAGTACTTGGGAGGCTGAGACAAGAGGATCACAGGTTCACAGAAAGCCTCAGCTACTTAGTGAGACCTTGTTTCAAAATAAAGAGTAAAATATAGGGCTTGGAGTATAGCTCAGATATAGAATGCCCCTGGGTTCCATCCAGAGTGACACACACACACACACAAGCCATACCCAAACCAAGCCAGTGATGCACACCTGTAATCTTTTTTTTTTTTGCGGGTCTGGGGATGGAACTCGGGCATTCGACCTCCGAGCTACACCCCCAGCCCTATTTTTTTATTCTTTATTTTGAAACAGGGTCTCACTAAGCAGAGGGCGTCACTAAGTAGCTGAGGCTGTCCGCAAACCACGATCCTCGGTCTTAGCCTCCCGAATGCTGGGATAACAAGCGTGTGCCACCACGCCCGGCTCACCTGTAATCTTAGTACTTGGGAGGCTGAGACAGAAAGATTGAAGATTCAAGGACAGCCTCAGCAATGTAGTAAGACTCTCAGCAATCAAGCAAGACCCTGTTTTCTAACAAAAAATAAAAAGGGCTAGGGGTGTAGCTCAGAGGTTGAATGCCTCTGGGTTTCTTCAGTACCACAAAGAAAGAGGGAGAGAGGAAAGAAGGAAGGAAAAGAAAAAAGGAAAAGAAAAGCCCATACCCAAGCTGAGCATAGTGCATATACCTGTAATCCTAGTTTTTGGGAGGCTGAGACAAGAGGATCAAAGATTCAAGGACAGCTTCAACAACATATTGAGACTCTGAGAAGTCTAGCAAGACCCTGTTTCCAAGCAAGAAATAAAATAGGGCTGGGGTATAGCACAGAGGTGAAATGCTCCTGGTTCAATCTCCAGGACCTCTCCCCACTCAAAACAAATAAGAAAATCTGGGAGTGTGGCTTGGATATAGAACACCCCTGGGTTTAATCCCCAGTACCAAAAAAAAAAAAGGTGGGCGTGGTGGCACAGGCTTGTAATCCCAGTACTTGGGAGGCTGAGACAGGAGTATGACACAGGTTCGAAGCCAGCCTCAGCTACTTAGGCCCTCAGCAACTTAGTGAGACCCTGTTTCCAAATAAAGTATAAAATAGGTCTGGGAGTATAGCCCAGAGATAAAAAGCCCCTGGATTCCAACCCCAGTACCAAAAAAAAGAAGAAGAAGAAGAAGCCATAAGCTGAGGTGGTGACACATGCTTATAATCCTAGTACCTGGGAGGTTGAGACAGGAGGATTACAGGTTTGAAGTCAGCCTTAGCAACTTAGTGAGGCTTTCAGGAACTTAGCAAGACCCTGTTTTCAGAGTTAAAAAAAAAAAAAATACATCTGGGAGTGTAGCCCAGAGGTTGACACGGGTTCCATCCCCAGTAAATAAAACACACACACACACACACACACACACACACACACACGCACCATCATACCAAAAGATGCTGCTGGGGGAGTTGGGTACCAGAGCAGCATGCAGTCATCCTTCCTGGGAAAGTAGGAAAGGCTACCAGGGTACAGGCCTCTTAACTTGAGATTTGAAGGCAAAAGGAGGAATAGTGTTTCTGGTCAAGAGAGCAGCGTGTGTGAGGGCTCGGAAGCCAGGCCATCTGGGTAGCGTGCAGGAGCAGGGAGTGGTTCGGCGGGACTTGAAGCAGAGTGGCGGAGGTCAGGCATAGACAGTGCCCTGTGTGCGGGGAAGGGTTAGAAGGGGCTCCGCAGGAAGCTGGGACAGGTCCCTGGGCTGCGGAGGTGGATGAACTGGGTCTCCAGTCAGTGGACCCAAAGGACTGGCTCGGCTGCAGGGTCCAGGCCAGCGTGGGGGGAGGGGTTGGAAGGGTGCTGTGGGCCACCAGGGCGCCGGGGCTATCACCATCTTCTTTCTGGGTTACCAGGCTCTCACCCTTGGACGATGGCTCCCCCTCCAGGTTCGACTCCCAGCCGCACAGGGGGCTTCCTGGGGACCACCAGCCCTGGCCCCATGGCTGAGCTCTACGGGGCAGCCAACCAGGACTCGGGGGTCAGCAGTTACATCAGCGCCGCCAGCCCTGCCCCCAGCACCGGCTTCGGCCACAGTCTTGGGGTGAGTGGCCGGGCCTGCAGCCTCCACCTCATCCCCTGCCCTGGGATGCTGGGGAGAGAGAAGCATTGTCATTTGGGGCAGAAGGCGGGGTGAGGGGTGAGGGGTGGGATAGAAAGCGTCGCTCTGGGGGCCCGTGAGGGACGGCGTCCGCGCAGTGGGCGTTTTGCTGTGGCCTTCCGTGTGCCAGCGTTTGGAGGACAAACTGGGCCCGCGCCATCTCTGCTACATGGGAGTAGATTCCAACTTGGGTGCCCTAGTTTTAAATGGGGCGCTGGTTATGTGCAGACTCCTAGGCCCTGCCTTGGAAGTTCTTTGCAGTCCTACTTGGAGACTGCCACATTGTCCGTAGCTACAGCAGGGCCGACAGAGGCCTGGTAGAGAAGGGTCAATTCCTCAGCTCGGTCCTCCTGGGCGAGAGGGCCCCCTGGGCCTTCTGTATTTTCCCTGGGAGTCCAGGAGTCTAATTCTTTTTTTTTTTTTTTTTTTTCAGGGCCCCTTGATCGCCACAGCCTTCACCAATGGGTACCACTGAAGCCGGGGACAGGTGGCAGGAGGTGAGAGGTGGGAGGAGTGGCATCGGGGAAGCTGGTCCTGGGCGATCCCAGCTGGGGGACAAACCCCATCCCTGCCCTCACAGCCTGCGGGGGAGAAAGACCTTACACCAGCAGTGGCCCGCGAGCATAGAACTGCTCAGCACGTGCACATCTTAAAATATAAGTGAGTTGGGCGTTGTCGTGCACGCCTGTAATCCCAACACTTAGGAGGCTGAGACAGGAGGATCACAGGTTTGCAGCCAGCCTCAGCCGCTTAGTGAGGCCCTACTCAACTTAGTGAGACCCTGTTTCAAAATAAAGAATAAAAAATAGGGATAGAGGCCAGGCATGGTAGCACACGCTTGTAATCCCAGCATTCGGAAGGCTGAGACCAGAGGGTTGCAGTTAGCAGACAGCCTCAGCTACTTAGTGAGGCCCTCTGCAACTTAGTGAGACACTGTTTCAAAATAAAGAATTAAAAATAGGGCAGGGGCTGTAGCTCGGAGGTCAAATGCCCTTGGGTTCCATCCTAAGACCAGCAAAAAAATAAATAAATAAAAAATAAGGCTAGGAGTGTAGCTTGAAAGTAGAATAAACCTGGATTCAATCCCCAGTGCCACAAAAACAAAACAAAACATATTAACCAGAGGCAGTGGCATATGTCTGTAATCCCAGTACTTGGGAGGCTGAGACAGGAGGATCACAGGCTTGAGGCTAGCCTTAGCAACTTAGCAAGACGCTGGTTCAAAATGAAAATATAAAAAGGGCTGGGGATATAGCTCAGGGGGAGAATGCCCCAGGTTCAGTTTCTAGTACCAAAAAAGTAATTAGTTAAATAAAACACCAATCCAGCATCATATCCATCTATTGGGCTAGCAAAGTTTTTTTTTTTTTTTTTTTTTTGACTGGTAACATCCAAGCAAAGGTATAGAGGAAACTAAATTGGTGTGGGGTTTCCAGGGGCTGTTAGTCTGGAAGCTTTTATCCAGATTATAAACATTCATGCTCATTGGCCCAGTCATTCCACTTTGAGGCATTTAGTTTAAAAACCACGAATAGCACGCCGGGCGTGGTGGCGCACGCTTGTCATCCCCGCGCTTGGGAGGCGGAGACAGGAGGATCGCGCAGGTTCGAAGCCAGCCGTGCTGGTTTAAGAGACCCTGTTTCCAAATAAAAATATAAAATAGGTCTGGGAGTGTAGCCCGTAGCCCGGACGTAGAAGGGCTTCCAGGAACCCCAGTACCACCACAAAAAAAAAAAAAAAACCTGAATAGCTGAACTGCCCATCAAAAGGAGAGTGGGTAGATAAATGAGAGAATATGCACGTGGTGGAATATTACACAGCCTCAGAACAGGATGCCCTGACAGCTGGGACTCTAGGACTCCGGTGCACACCGGCGACATCGATCCCTATTCTGGGGCAGAGATGGAGCAGTGAGACCATGTCCCTTCCTTTCTCCACAAAAGTGAAGGAAATTCCAAATTGTGGACGCAAGAGATCCCTTAGACGAGGGACCAGAGATGGAATTCCTGAGAAGAGGACACGGGAATAAATCCAGGCATTTAAAATCCAGGGAAATGTCAATGTCAGAATGAGCTCTTCTGGGACAGGAGTAGGGAAGAGGGTGTCTTGCTGGGGGACTCCAAAGAGAGGCCGCCATAACTTGCTGCTGTCTTCCAGCACTCCGGCCTGCAGCTGACTGAGGACCAGGAGTCCAGCGAGGGGCACCGCAGCCGCCGCCGCCGCCCTCCCCTGCAGCGACTCGATGCTACTGCCTGCCCGCTCTCGCTGGGCCTCAACGTCTCTGGCTCCCTACTAACCTCCCCCTTCTCCCCTGCCCCTCAGTCTCCCCTCTCCCTGCCCGCTTTTATTTATTTTGGATTAGCCAGTTACCTCTCCCCCCCTCCCCTGTGGGTCTGCACCTCCCTCCCCGCTGCCCGTAGGACACCCCTCAGAAGGCTTTTGTATTGTGCATAGCTAGAGTGAGGCGGAGGGAGGCTGCTACAGGCCACAGCCCAATCCTGGTTTTTTATTCTGATTCTCCCTCCTGTATTCTTTTTTTTTTCATCTCTCCTTTTTTTATTTTTAAGAAACTGTTTTTAAACTATTTCTAGGTTTGTGAATGTGAAGCCCCAGGCCGCAGGGGGCAAGGGGCCAGGCGCCCCCCACCAGCTGAGAACAAAGTGTCTATGTGGGTGCGGGCCCTGGCCGCCTCCCTCCAGCCCTGGAGAGGAGGGCAGGGCTGCGGGTAGCCAGGCCGAGCCCCTGGAACCATCCCGTCCTGTATCATATGTAAATACTGTGAGGTGGAGACCCACCCCTCTCTAAGACCCCTTGGGGGGAGGGCATTGCCTGGACCCCTCAGGGCAAAGGCCTCCCCCACCCCGGTTTCTGTCCCGCCTCAGACACCGGTACTGTAGCTTGTAGCTTGCAGGCCTCGGCCAGCTCTGCCCTCTCAGGCCCTTGGGGTCAAGGCCTTGGGCCTGCTCACCCCGAAAGCCCAGTGTGGCAACGAGGGAAGAGGGCTTGCCCAGAGCCAGTGCTGGAAAGGAATTAGCTCTCCAAAGGTGTCCCCTGCCCCTGCCTAGGTTGGACCTTCATGCTTTCCACTCTGAGCACCCCCTCACCACAAGTAGGAATTGGGGGCGCTTTGGTAAGGAACCAGTGCCAGGGGAAAGCAAAGGGCTTCTCAGGGAACCCCACATTCTCTCACTGAAGTTTCCCACCAGGATGGTCCCGTGGCCAGAGGCCCTTGGCAGCCCTTACCCCAGCGCCCCCTTTGAAGGAGAGAGAGCTCGGGTGCGAAGCTGAAGGGAGACCTGGCACGTGCAGCTGCTGCCCGCCCCAGCGTCCCGTTCCGCCCCTCTCCCCAGGTCTGAGGCTGGCTGCCACAGCCCCCAGACCGCCTTTGGAGAGTTAATTGTCTGTGTGAGGTGCTTAACCTATCAGCCCTGAGAACACAAAGCAATAATCTTTGTTACTGAGACGCGCGGCTGTTTGTGTTTGGGTTTTTTTTTTTTAATGTTTCCTAATAAAAGAGAAGCTGCATTTTATTGGTTTTTATTTTTAATTTTCTACACATTTGAGCTTGAGTCCTGAGAGACTGAGCTCCCTTCCTTCCCATCTCCTGACCCTCCCACCCCACCCGCCCAACCATGGGCTCAGGGCCCTGCTGTTCTGTTTTCTGATTTTTTTAAAGATGTTACACGGTGTTTTGAAGCCAGCAGGTTATCACCCTCCAGTGTCTTTTCTCTCCACATCTGTAACTTCTTTTTCCAGGTTTTATTTTCCGTTTTAAATTCCTAATAAATTATTTGAAAACGGTGCTGAGATTGTGAGCTTCTTATGTGTCTGGGCATTCAGGTCAAGGTGCCTAGGGGATACTGCGTTTTTCTGCTATGGGAGTGGCAGGACCCCATCTTCATCCACTAGGGACTAGGCCATGTTCACGAATTGAATTGGTTTAACCCCAGTAACAAACACACACACACACACACACACACACACACACACACACACACACCAATCATAAGAGGAAAAAATTAACAATTTGTAAAAAAAATTAACAATTTGTAAAAAAATTAACAATTTGTGAGCTGGGTATGGGGGATCATAGGTTTGAGATCAGCCTTGTCAATTCTGCAACTCAGCAACCTAGTATACCCTGTTTTTTTTTTTTTTTTGTGGGGGGGGTCAAACCCAGAGGCATTCTTCCTCTGAACTACACCTCTGGCCTTATTTTGTGTATATGTCATCGAACTAGGGATTGAGCTCAGGAGCATTCTACCTCTGAGCTACAGCCCCAGCCCTATTTGATTTTTTTTTCTTTTTTTTTTTTTTTTTTTTTTTTTTGGTGGTACTGGGGTTCCTGGAAGCCCTACTTCCGGGCTACACTCCCAGACCTTTTTTTTTTTTTTGGAAGCAGGGTCTCTTGGGCCAGCGAGGCTGGCTCCGAACCAGCGCGATCCTCCTGTCTCAGCCTCCCAAGCGCGGGGATTGCAAGCGTGCGCCACCACGCCCAGCTCCTATTTGATTTTTTACTTTTTTATTTGAAACTGGTTCTCAGTAAGTTCCTAAGACTCAATGCACCAATAAGAAAACTGGGGGGTGATCGCGCAGCGCCCCCTCATGTTACCCTATGAGGCTGTAACTGTCTTCTGTATTACTATCTTTTTAATAAACTTTAAATCTTCAAAAAAAAAAATGAATTGGTTTAAGATACACCAATAAACCAGGCGTGGTGGTACACACTTGTAATCCCAGCACTCAGGAGGCTGAGACCTGAGGATTGTGGATCACAGACAGCCTCTGCTACTTAGGCCCTCCCTCTGCAACTCAGTGAGACCCAGTTTCAAAATAAAGAATAAAAATAGGGCAGGGGGGTGTAGCTCAGATGTCGAATGCCCCTGGGTTCCATCCCCAGACCTGCAAAAAAAAAAAAAAGTACACCAGTAGAGCTGGCTGTGGTGACACACACTAGTCTTAGCAATTTAGTGAAACCCTGTGTCCAAACCATAAAAATAGGGCAGGGGATGTAGTTCAGATATAGAATGATCCCAGGTTTAATCCCCAGTACCACCAAGAAAAGAGAAATGAATTGAAAGCCAGGCACACTGAGGTACTTGAAGGTTTAGACTGGAGGATCACCAGTTTGAGACCAGCATGTGGTGACTTAGTGAGATGCTATTTAAAAAAAAAAAATGGCACACATCTGTAATCTCAGTACTTGGGAAGCTTAGACAGGAGAATTGTAAATTTGAGGACAGCCTCAGCAAACAGTGAGACACTCATCAACCTAGAGAGACTCTTTCCAAATAAATAAAATCAGGCTGGAGGTATAGCTTTTTTTTTTTTTTTTTTTTTTTTTTTTGGTGGTACTGGGGTTCCTGGAAGCCCTTCTACCTCCGGGCTACACTCCCAGACCTATTTTTGCATTTTTATTTGGAAACAGGGTCTCCTAAGCCAGCGCGCACGGCTGGCTTCGAACCTGTGCGATCCTCCTGTCTCTGCCTCCCAAGCGCGGGGATTACAAGCGTGCGCCACCACGCCCGGCCTGGAGGTATAGCTTGAAGGTAAAATGCCTCTGGGTTTAATCCCCAGTATCAAAATAAATAACAAACTAGAGCTGGGGGTGTAGCTTGAAGGTAGAATCCCCCCGTACAGACAGACAGATGGACAGAATAGGGATGTACCTCAGAGGTGGAATGCCTCTGAATTCAAATTCAATCCCTAGTATCCATCTATCTGTCAGTGTCTCACACACATACGCACACTTAGACTTGTTACTTTGTGTGTGTGTGTGTGTGTGTGTGTGTGTGTGTGTGGTACTGGGGATTGACCTAGGAGAATTCGACCTCTGAGCTATATATTCAGCCCGATTTTATTTTTTGTTTTAGAACAGGGCCTTGCTAGGTCGCTGAGATTCTCACTACTTGCTGAGGCTGTCCTCAAACCTGCAATCCTCCGGTCTCTACCTCCCAAGTACTGGGATTACAGGTGTGCGCCACCACACCCACACAGTATATAGTTATTATACACTGCTGACCTGGACAGGGGAGGAAGTAGTGACAGGCAATTGAAATGCGTGAAGAGAATTACAGATAAGATCATTTTAACAGCGCAGCCCCAGCCCAGTGCCCACACGCCCGGCCTTAGGTCCTGCTTCAGACCGTGGCCTCGTCCAGCTGATGTAGCCTCAACACCGCGTCGTAACCACTAGGTGCTTAGCGCCTGTCTACGCCTCTCACCTGACGCCCTGGCCTTATCCTGTGGCTCTCCAGCCTCCCCTGCCCAATACCCCGGCCTCTTGCACTGTGCTTCCGCCTCCTGGCCTGGAGCCCTGGTGCTGACCAGCTAGTGTCTTCCCTGGCCTGGCCTGGAAACCCTCATTTTCTCTGGCCAGCCTGACCTCTTGGCCTAAGCCACCATGTCTCGTCCACCAGGCTGCTGTCCATGGCTAGGCCCAGGCCTTCCTTTCCTGGCCTAGCGGGCTTTCCATGCCTCCATCCGGGTCACATCACACTGCCGGAGCCCTCAGCCCGGCCCACCCGGCTTTAACCTCTAGGTGGTCAGTGCTGACTACTTGGTGCTTACCCTGGCCTGGCACCCTCGCTCCATTCCCTTCCCGAACACCTCTGGCCTTATTGACCTCTCGAATCACCAATTTGGTGTTAATCACCATCTTGACTTAGCCAGCCCTGTAATAATCCTCATATCGTCTGGCATTAACCTGTTTGCTTTTTCTTTCTCCTTCCTTCTATCCATCCATCCATCCATCCATCCTTCCTTCCCTCCCTCTCTTCCTCCCTCCCTTCCTTCCTTTCCTTCCTTTCTTCCTTTCCTTCCTTCCTTTCTCTCTCTTTCTCTCTTCTTTCTCTTTCTTTTTGTACTAGGGATTGCACCCAGGGGTATTCTACCTCTGAGCTCTACCCCCAGCACTATTTTATTTCTTTTTTTGAAACAGGGTCTCACTGAGTTGCGGAGGGTGGCCTCAAACCTGTGATCCTCCTGTCTCAGCCTCCCAAGTACTGGGATAACCTGTTTTTATTACTCAGCCCGCTCTGCTGACCCAGCCGTGGCCCCTGCTCCACTCAAAGTCCCTACTTCCCCTGGCCCGTGTCCTGTCCCCTAACCCCCACCACGTCCCTTTGCCACCACAGCTGCTCGCCCACCCCCTGCTCTGCCCACCCGGCCATCCCTTTTTGTTCCTTTTTTTTTTTTTTTTGGCAGTACTGGGGATGGTACTGGGAATTGAACTGAACTACACTCCTCAACCCCATTTTATTTTTTGTTTTGAAACAGGGTCTCTCTAGAGGGCTGAGAATCTGGCTAAATTGCTGAAGCTGTCCTCAAACTTGCAATCCTAGCTCAGCTTCCCAAATACTGGGATTTCTGACATGTACCACCTTGCCTGGCAATTTTTTTTTTTTTTTTTTTTTTTTTTTTGGTACTAGGGATGGAACCCAGGGACATTGGACCTCTGAGCTATACCCCACCCCTATTTTTTTTTTATCTTTTTGTTTTTTTGGTGGTATTGGGGTTCCTAGAAACCCTTCTATATCCGGGCTACAGACCTATTTTATATTTTTATTTTAGGAAACAGGGTCTCTTAAGCCTGCGAGGCTGGCTTCAAACCTGTGTGTTCCTCCTGTCTCTGCCTCCCAAGCCTGGGGATTACAAGCATGAGCCACCATGCCCAGCCTAAATCTTTTTATTTTTGAAGCCGGACGTGGTGGTGGCCCACGCTTGTAATCCCAGCATTCGGGAGGCTGATACGGGAGGATCGTGGTTCACGGACAGCCTTAGCTACTTAGTGAGGCCCTCCAGAACTTAGTGAGAATCTATTAGCGAGAATCTGTTTCAAAATAAAAAAAAAATAGGGCAGGGGGTGTAACTTGGAGGTAGAATGCCCCTGGGTTCCATCCCAGACCCACCAAATATATATATATATCTTTATTTTTGAAACCGGATCTCACTGAGTTGAGAAGGGCCTCGCTAAAATAACTGAGGCTGTCCGTGAACCACCATCCTCCCGTCTCAGCCTCCAAAATGCTGGAATTACAAGCGTGAGCCACCATTCCTGGCATTTTTTTCCAGTCTGGGGATGGAACCCAGGGGCATTTGACCTCCAAGCTATACTCCTTGCCCTATTTCTTATTCTTTATTTTGAAACAGGGTTTCACTGAGTTGCAGAGGGCCTCACTAAGTAGTAGCTGAGGCTGTCCGCAAACCGCAATCCTCTGGTCTCAGCCTCTAGAATGCTAGAATTACAAGCGTGCACCACCACGCCCAGCTCTGATTTTTTGTTTTTGATAGAGGGTCATGATACATTGTTGAAGAGTCTTACTAAATTACTGAGGCTGGTCTCAAACCTGCAATGCAACCCTCCTATCTCAAACTCCCAAGTACTGAAATTACAAATGTGTGCCACCACACCCATCTCCTCCTTGCTATTTCTTTTTCTTTTTCTTTCTTTTTTTTTTTGTGGAATTAGGGATGAAACCCAGGGGCATTTTACCTCTGAGCTACACCCCTAGCCCTATTTTTTTATTCTTTTATTTTTGAAACAGGATCTCCCTGAGTTGCAAAGGGCCTAAGTAGCTGAGGCTGTCCGCGAACCGGTATCCTCCAGTCTCAGCCTCCCAAATGGTGGGATTACAAGTTCACGCCCCAACTCCCAGCTCCTTGCAGTCTCTCCCCTTGTTCTCCTGCAGCCCCACCATCTCTAACCCGGCCCCAGCCCTCACCCCTTTCCTTGTTCCTGCCTCCCTGCCACTCCTGTCCTCAAAAACCAGCCCTTGGGGAAGGAGGGGGAACGCGCCTGTAAGCCCAGTGCTTGGGAGGCTGAAATGGGAGGATTTCAGGTGAGAAGCCAGTCTCAGCAACTTAGTGAGATCTTGTTTCAAAATAAAAAAATAAAATCAGGCCGGGTGTGGTGGTGCACGCTTGAAATCCCAGCATTCTAGCATCTAGGAGGCTGAGACAGGAGGATCATGGTTTGCGGACAGCCTCAGCTACCACTTAGTGAGGCTCTTTGCAACTCAGCGAGACCCTGTTTTAAAATGAAGAATAAAAGATAGGGCTGGTGGTGTAGCTCAGAGGTAGAATGCCCCTGGGTTTCATTCCCAGTACCGCAAAAAATAATAAAATAAAATAAAATTGGGTGGCAGGCATAGCTCAATGGTAGAATTCGCCACTGTGTTGAATCCTTAGTACCACACACACACACACACACACACACACACACACACACACAAAAGAAAGTCCCTTAGGACACCATTTTGATTCACTTATGTTGACTGGTCTTCACTGGCTTTTCCTGCCCATAACCACCTGGCCTTGCCCACTTCCTGTCCCCGGGCCATGACAGCAGCTATCCCCTGGGCTGCTGCCCGCACCCCAAGTACGGACCCACCTGACCTCTGCTCGGTGTCCTTAAACACGGCCTTAAACAGTCCTCGCCAGCATGGCCTTGACCACCTAGATTCACTGAGGTGCCTGGATATCGGCTTATCTGCCTGGCCTTTCTTGTCTGGCCTCAGGCCCTCCTGCTTCCGTGCCCACTGCAGCCCGCGCACCTCCCAGCGCCCGCATGGCCCGGCCTCATGCACCTGGCCTTAACCTCACTACGTAAAACACTTTGCCGTACCAAGTGGATGTTGACGGCCTGTCTTTACTTAGCTGGCCTGTAGATCCAGGATTTACCGTCCCGCTTCCCCACCTGGCCATTTCTCCTTCTGTACACACTGGCTTTAGCCAGCGGGCTAACGGCCTTAATCCCTGGATTAAAGTTTTTTTGTTCTGTTTTCTGGCACTCAGGGTTGAACCAGAGGTCCAGTGTTCTTCCCTGGCTGCTGTGATCGTCGTTCTTATCATCAAAAAAAGCCCAGGCCTACAAGGCAGGTAGACCCGGGTCCGAATTCGATCTCCACCACCTTCTAGCTGTGTAACTTTGAGAAAATTGGTTAACTTCTCTGAACCTGTTTCATCTATCATATGAGAAAGACAGAGATAGCAGCAACAATAATACTGTGTCAAAAGATGCGTCCCGCCGCCGAAGGGCCGTCACACCAAGCCCAGTGCCTGCGGCGTCCAGTCTAGGGAGTCCTCAGCAAACACAGCTCTTTCAAGCATTTCCTCCACACTGGAGCCAGAGCCTCCGGGCCCAGCAGGTATGACCTTGCTGGAGTGTGGGTATGCCGTCACCTGAAGGAGCCACGAAGCTATCGTCGACTGTTCTTTCCACAGGACGTTGCACTTTTCCCAGGCTGGGAGAGGCTGTGCTTTGCACACCTGTGCGTGGCTCCGAGCCAGCGGAACAAAGAGTGCAGGAGCTGCCCAGGCTCACTCTGTCGTCACAGTCAGCATGCCTCTTGGTGGGAAAGAGTCTTGTGGCTGCCCGTTCTTTCTCGGAGTATTTGGCCAGGCTGGCCTGGTGGGACACCTCCAGGGATGCTTTGACAGACCCCTCCCAAGGCGCTCTTACCGTACAGCATACACCAGGGGCTTTCTAACCCCGGGATACACTCCCAGACCTATTTTGTATTTTTTATTTGGAAACAGGGTCTCACTAAGTTGCTGAGAGCCTCACTAAGTAGCTGAGGCTGGCTTCGAACCTGCGCGATCCTCCTGTCTCAGCCTCCCAAGCGCGGGGATTACAGGCGTGCGCCACCACGCCCGGCTAACCTAGCCACATCTTGGTCCTGCTGTGAGACGCTGGGGTAGACACTTAGGTGCCCTGAGGCATACCGCCTTCTCTGGAAAATGGAGTTTGCAATTGGACCTAATCTGAGTCCAAGTGCAGCCAGTTCCAACCTATATCAAGAGCTCGTGCTACGTTGTTCTTTTATTTATTTATTTTTTTTTTTTTTTTTTGGTGTGTGGTGTGGCACTAGGTACTGCATCCACGGGCATTCTACCTCCAAGCTACACCCCCAGACCAATTTTATTTCCTATTTGGAAACAGGGTCTCAATAGGTTGCTGAGAGCCTTGCTAAGTTGCTGAGACTGGCTGCAAACCTGCAATCCTCCTGTCTCAGCCTCCCAAGCACGGGGATTACAAACGTGTGCCACCACACCCCGCTTGTGCTAGATTATTCTGTTCTTTCCTTTTGCAGTATTGGAGATTGAATCCATGGCCTCACACATGTTAGGCAAAGCACATGAGCTACCACAGAGCCGTGTCAGGTCTTGTTTTTGAGGGGTGTACTAGGGATTAAACCCAGGAGCATTCTATCTCCTAGATGTACCTCCATGCCTTTTTTTTTTTTTTTTGTAATAGGGCGTCACTAAGTTGCTAAGGTTGGCCTTGAAACTGCAATTCTCCTGTCTCAGCCTTCCAAGTACTGGGATTATAGGCATTCACCACCAGGCCCAGCAGTGGAACGTTCCTTTTTTTTTTTGTGGTACTGGGAATTGAACCCAGGGGCATTCTACCTCTCTGAGCTACTCACCCAGCTCAATTTTATTTCTTATTTGAAAACAGGGTTTCACTAGGTTGCTGAGAGCCTCAATAAATTCTTGAGGCTGGCTTTGAACCTGTGATCCTCCTGTCTCAGCCTCCCAAGTACTGGGATTACAAGCGTGCACCGCCACGCCTGGCTAATGCCAAGTTTTTTGTTTTGTTTTGTTTTTGCGGTACTGGGGATGGAACCCAGGGGCTTTCTACCTCCGAGCTACACCCCCAGACCTATTTTTTATTCTTTTTTTTTTTTTTTTTTTTTTTTTGGTGGTACTGGGGTTCCTGGAAGCCCTTCTACCTCCGGGCTACACTCCCAGACCTATTTTTACATTTTTATTTGGAAACAGGGTCTCCTAAGCCAGCGCGCGCGGCTAGCTTCGAACCTGCGCGATCCTCCTGTCTCTGCCTCCCAAGCGCGGGGATTACAAGCGTGCGCCACCACGCCCGGCTTATTCTTTATTTTTGAAACAGGGTCTCACTGAGTTGCAAAGGGCCTCACTAAATAGCTGAGGCTGTCCGCGATCCTCTTGTCTCAGCCTCCCAAATGCTGGGATTATAAGCGTGCGCCACTACGCCCGGCTTAGTGCCAAGCTAACACACAGATGGTATGGAATTAGTGGAGTGATAGTTACTGATATTTGCCTTCAGGGACTTTGAAGCACTAGCTTCTCCTTCCCTGAACACCCTCAATCACCACTTAGCATCCTTCAGGCCCAAATCCAACAGCACCTCTTTTTCTGTCCTCTTCTGACCCCCAAAAACCCACACCAGAGGGTTTTTTTTTCCCTCATGGTACTAGATATTGAGCCCAGGGACATTCTGCCTCTAGCTCCAAGCTCAAACCCCAGACCTTTTAAATTTTTTTGTTTTGAAACTGGGGCCCGCAGTTGCGTGCCAGGCTATTTCTTCTTTCTTGGCCGTGGTGTATTCTCAAGAGAAAATACAAGGAGCTCGAATCCTGCCAAGGTGAGCCAAGGTGAGGTTAGAATGGGGTCAGGTTAGAATGGGGAAACTGAGTCTGGGCACAGACTCATTACAGCATGGGTTTGTCCGGGGTGGAGGGAGATGGTGGAGGAAAGAGGCTGAATTGGTATCGAGCCCAGGGCTGGCCATGTCTAGCCACACCCATGCTACACCTCTGTTTCCTAGAAAGTAGCCAAGATGCAAGTCAGGAAAAGGAACGGCTACAGGAAACATCACGTTTTACCTCCCGCCATCGGCCTCCTCCAAACCCAGAACTCTAATTAGGAGATATCAGACTAATTCCAATTGGGATACTTGACCAGTATACTTGACCACTCTCCCCAGAGCTATCAAGGTCGTCAACAGGGGCTGCCGCAGCCAGGGGGGCTCATGGGGACGTGAGGACTAAGCGGGCTGCCCGGGATGCCACCTTGGGCTACAACAAGGACGCCTGCCTGGTTGAGGCAGCGCACGCCTTAACCTCAGCTACTCAGGAGGCCGAGAGAGGACCTTCTCAAATCCAGCGAGGCCAACCTGGGCAAGGCCCTGTCTCCAATTTTAATTTATTTTATTTTGTTTTATTTATTTCTCTTTCTTTCTTCTTTCCTTCCTTCTTTTTTTTTTTTTTTTTTGTGGTACTGGGGGTGGAACCCAGAGGCATTCTACCTCCGGGCTATGCTCCCAGACCTATTTTCTATTTTATTTGGAAACAGGGTCTCACTAAGTTGCTGAGAGCCTCACTAAGGAGCTGAGGCTGGCTTCGAACCCGTGCGATCCTCCCGTCTCAGCCTCCCAAGCGCGGGGATTACAAGCGTGTGCCACCACGCCCGGCACTTCCTTCCTTCTTTTGCAGAACTGGAGATTGAAATTAGGAAGCTCTAGCTGATCATGGTGGCGCACTACTGTAATCCCAGTACTTGGGAGGCTGAGACAGGAGGATCACAGGTTCAAGACCAGCCTCAGCAATTTAGCAAAGACCTCAGCAACTTAATAAGACCATGTTTTAAAAAATAAAAAGGCCCCGTTTCAAAATAAAGAATAAAAAATAGGGCTGGGCATGTAGCTCAGAGGTAAAACGTCCCTGAGCTCCAGTACAACAACAACAAAAATAAGTAAATCAATCAATCAATAAATAAATAAATAAGCCGGGCATGGTGGTGCACGCTTGTAATCCCCGCGCTTGGAAGGCAGAGACAGGAGGATCGTGCAGGTTCGAAGCTAGCCTTGCTGGCCTCAGAGATCCTGTTTCCAAATTAAAAAAATATAAAAAATAGGTGTCTGGGAGTGTAGCCCGGAGGTAGAAGGGTTTCCAGGAACCCCAGTACCACCAAAAATTTTTTAAAAAATAAAAATAAAGAAAGAAAGAAAAAGAAGAAATAAAAAGGAACCAGGCATGATGGTGCACTCTTATAATCCCAGCACTTCGGAGGCTGAGACAGGAGGATTGCAGATTCCAGGTCAGCCTCAGCAACCTTCCAAGGCTATATGCAACTTAGTGAGACCCTGTTTCCAAATAAAAAATAAAATAAAACTAGAGGTGTGGCTCAGAGGTAGAATGCCTCTGGCGTCAATCTTTGTACCACCAAAAGGAAAAAAGAAAAAAAGGGCTGAGATAAGAGCCGGGTTTGTGGTGGCACACGCCTGCTATCCCAATACTTGGGAGGCTGAGACGGGAGGATCTCAGGTTCATGGCCAGCCTCAGCTACTTAATGAGGTCCTCCAAAACTTAATGAAACCCTGTCTCAAAATAAAGAATAAAGCCAGGTGTGGTGGCATATGCTTGTAATCCCAACATTTGGGAGGCTGAAACAGGAGGATCATGGTTTGAGGACAGCCTCAGCTACTACTTAGTGAGGCCCTTTGCAACTCAGTGAAACCCTGTTTCCAAATAAAGAATAAAAAATAGGGCTGGTGGGGTCACTCAGAGGTAGAATGCCCCTGGGTTCCATCCCCAGTACCGCAAAATAATAATAATAATAATAATAATAATAATAATAATAATAATAATTTTTAAATAAAGAAGCCAGGCATGGTGGCGCATGCCTGTAATCCCAGCACTTGGGAGACAGCACAGGTTCAAAGCCAGCCTCAGCTACTTAGTGAGGCTCTCGGGAACTTAGACCCTTCTGCTTCTGAGCTACACTCCCAGCCCTATTTTATTTTTTAATTTGAAATGAGGTCTCTGTAAATTGCTAAGGGTCTGGCTAAACTGCTGAGACTGGCCTTGCACTTGGGATCTTCCTGTCTCAGCCTCCCAAATTCTGGGATTACAGATGTGCACCACCACGCCCAGCCGTGTTTTTATACAACCTGTTTCATGAGGCCAAGTGTAGACTTCTCCACTGCGGTATCATGTTCCCACTCGGAAAGTTTCACATGTTGGAGCATTTCAGATTCAGGATTAGAGATGCTGCTGCTGTGCAGGAAACCTCTAGAACAGGTTAATCGTGGAGACAGCGAGCAGGTTAGCAGTGGCCAGGGATGAGAAGCAGGACTGCCGAAGGCTGCCTGTTAGGGTGAGGAGAATGTTCTGGAACTAGGCAGAGGTGGTGGTTACGCAGCGCCGTGGTTGTACCCAACCGCGCGGCCCTCCTCACTTCAAGCAGTTAACGTTACGTGAATTTCACCAAAAAATGTCATCTAAACAATGGCACTGGGGACTGAACCCAGGGGTGTCCTAATCTCTAAACTGTATCCTCAGCCTTTTTTATTTTTGGTTTGGAAACAGAATCTCACTAAGTTGCTGAGAGCTCACAAAGTTACTGAGGCTGGCCTTGAACCGTGATCCTCCTGTCTCAGCCTCCCGTACTGGGATTGATTAAACGTGCCACTACACTGGAATTTTTTTTTTTTTTTTTTTTTTTTTTTTTTTTGCGGGTCTGGGGATGGAACCCAGGGGCATTTGACCTCCGAGCTTCACCCCCTGCCCTATTTTTTATTCTTTATTTTGAAACCGGGTCTCACTGAGTTGCAGAGGGCCTCACTAAGTAGCTGAGGCTGCCCGCGAACCACGATCCTCCAGGTCTCAGCCTCCCGAATGCTGGGATTACAAGCGTGCGCCACCACGCCCAGCTACACTGGAATTTTACAAGCATGCACCACCATGCCTGGCTGGTGTTTTAGTTTTTCTCACTATACCAATACCACTTTCCTCCTTGTCAGTACAGGTTTTAGAAAACCCTACGTTGGCCTGGTATGATGGCGTGTGTCTGTAGTTCCAGTACTTGGGAGGTAGAGACAGGAGGATTGCAGGTTCGAGGCCAGCCTCAGCAATTTAGCCAGACCCTCTGTCACTTAGTGAGACCCTATTTCAAAAGTATAAGCTGGGCATGGTGGTGTATACCTGTAATTTCAGTACTTGGGAGGCTGAAACAGGAGGATTGAAGGTTTGTGGCCAGCTTCAGCAACTTAGTGAGGCCCTCAGCAACTGTGCATGACCCTGTTTCAAAAAAGAAAATACTGGGCGTGGTGGCGCACGCTTGTAATCACCTGGACAGGAGAACTGCAGGTTCATGTCCAGCCTAAGCAACTTAGTTAAAACCTCGGCAACTTAGTGAGACCGTTTCCAGATTTTAAAAAAATGAATAAAATAAGGCTGGGGGTGTAGTTTAGATACCCCTGGGTTCAGTCCCCAGCACCACAACAAGTACATGTAGGGTGACAGAATGTGCCTGGAAGCCTAAGCCTGGCCTGCGCTGCCACTTCCTGGCTGTGCGACTGGGCAAGTGATTTCAGGTTTCTGAAGTGTTTCCCCGCCCGTGAAGTGCGTGTCTCCCACCTCAGCCACACCACGGACCCAGGCGAGTGAGAAGACTTGGAGGCCTCGTGCTTTTCTTCCTGTCCCTCTTCTCCCAGCTTCCCCAGAAGATCAATGGCTGCCCCTCTCCTCCTACGTGGAGCTGGACCCAGGGCCAAGGGCTGGGGTGATTCCAAGATCTACCAAACTCCAGCCAACAAATCCGATGGGGAAAAGCGCCAACTGCAAATCCACGGAATCGTTTCCAGCGATCCCTTGCGGGCAAAGCCATCCGAGTCGTTCCCCCACGAGACTCAAGGCCAACCCCAAGCCGGCTAAGAGCAAAGCAAACAGCCTTATCTCGGGGGCGTGGGGCCCGAGCTATAAGAAGGGAGGCCGCCGGTCACTTCAGTCCTCTTCCTGGCTCAAGATGAGATTCCTTCTGGTGGTTGCTCTGCTCGCAGGTAAGCGCCCCTTTCTGCTCCTAAGATGTGGGCTAAGATGTCTCTTCACAGAGGGGCTTGGGCCACAGCTGGAGTCTCACCTGCCACTTCCCGGGGATCTCAGGGTTTCCAGGTTGGGATTCCCTCCTCATTCCTCATATCCCCGACAGCCGGCACCTTCTCAGCCTCCAGGTCTGAACGCAGATGACCCTCCTACACAGGTCTCCCTGGGCCGCCGGCCCAAGCTCCTCCGCCACATCACCTTGACAAGGTGACTTCCCAGAACCAACCTGGCCTGAAATCCTCATTTGTCCATTCATGGATAGGATAGATAGATAGAGAGAGAGAGAGAGAGAGATAATAGATGATAGATAGATAGATAGATAGATAGATAATAGATGATAGATAGATAGATGATAGATAGATAGATAGATAGATAGATAGATACTGGGGATTGAGCCCAGGGGTGTTCTACTTCCAAGATACACCCCCAGCCCTTTTTTATTTTTTTATTTAGAAACAGGGTCTTACAAGCTGGACGTGGTGGCTCACGCTTGTAATCCCAGCACTTGGAAGGCTGAGACAGGAGAATTGTGCAGGTTCGAAGCCAGCCTCAGCTACTTTGTGAGGCTCTCAGCAACTTAGTGAGACTCTGTTTTCAAATAAAATTTATTTATTATTTTTCTTATTTTTTATTTTTTGGGTGGTACTGGGGATGGAACCCAGGGGCCTTCTACCTCCGGGTTACACTCCCAAACCTATTTTATATTTTATTTGGAAACAGGGTCTCTTAAGCCAACTGAGTCTGGCTTTGAACCTGTGCGATCCTCCCGTATCAGCCCCCCAAGCGCGGGGATTACAGGCGTGCACCATCATGCCCGGCTTTCGGCTTTCAAATAAAATTTAAATAGATCTGGTAGTGTAGCCTGGAGGTAGAAAGCCCCTGGGTTCCATCCCCAGTACCACAAAAAAAGAAAAAGAAAGAGAAAGAAAGAAGAAAGAGAGAAAGAAGGAAAGAAGGAAGAAGGAAGGAAGGAAGGAAAGAAAGAGACAGGGTCTTGCTAAGTTGCTGAGGCTGGCTTCAAACCTGCGCTCCTGTCTCAG
Source organism: Muscardinus avellanarius (assembly GCF_963383645.1). Lineage (NCBI taxonomy): Eukaryota > Metazoa > Chordata > Mammalia > Rodentia > Gliridae > Muscardinus > Muscardinus avellanarius. The sequence goes on from NC_137807.1 coordinate 14,182,741, forward strand.
CCTCTCGAGCACTGAGATTTCAGGGCGTGCATGGCCACCCCGGCAATTCACTTCCTCCTTGCGTCCCCCACACTGAAGCCCGGGCTCCACAGGGCCAGGCGATGCCGCCGGCGTGGTGCACCGGTGGTCCAGGGAGTCAGACGCGCTGGGGTCCGAATCCTGCCTCCTCCGCCCGGCCTCCACCAGCCCTGATGGAAACCTCCCAGGCTGGGGCTGAGACCAGCGACCCAGAGATGAACGCGCCGTGGTCCCCCTGCAGGAGCACATGTCTGCGTGCACAGATCTGCACACATATACTTGTGCACAAGCTGGGGTTTTTGTGCAAATCTGGCTTCTGCAAAGAATCTATGAAAGACAGACAGACAGACAGACAGACAGACAGACAGACAGACAGACAGAGGCCGGGGCAATCAGGCGGCTCCTGCCCAACTCCGGGTCTCTGCTCCTGAACACAGACCTTGACGGCTGCCCGGAGGCTGCTTCTGGGGGAGCAGTTGGCCGTGGCCCCCGGTTTAGGCACAAGTGCTCCTAGAGACCCAGCGGATTGAGAAGGAAGGGGCAACGAGACCGTATTGGTGTCTAACACAGTGGGATCATGAAAATCATTCGTGTCCTCTCCTCTCGATTTTATTTTTTTGTGTGGTGTTGGGGATTGAACTCCGGGGGCTTTTTACCTCCATGCTATACCCTCAGCACCCCCGTTTTAAAAACTGTCTCACTATCTCAGCCTCCCAAGTCCTGGGATTACAGGCATGCATAACTGGGCCTGACTCCCCCAGCCATATACAAATACATTTTTTTTTTTAATTTCAGGGATGATACTAAGGATTAAACCCAGGAACATTCTACCTCTGAGCGATACTCTCAACCTTATTTTAATTAATTAATTAATTAATTATTTTGGTGGTACTGGGGTGCCTGGAAGCCCTTCTACCTCCGGGCTACACTCCCAGACCTATTTTATATATTTTTAAAATTTAGCCAGGCATGGTGGCGCACACTTGTAATCCCCGCGCTTGGGAGGCAGAGACAGGAGGATCGCGCAGGTTCGAAGCCATCCGCGCGTGCTGGCTTAGGAGACCCTGTTTCCAAATAAAAAAGTATTAAAAAATAGGTCTGGGAGTGTAGCCCGGAGGTAGAAGGGCTTTCAGGAACCCCAGTACCACCAAAAAAAAAAAAAAATTATTTAGACAGGCGTGGTGGCGCACGCTTGTAATCCCCGCGCTTGGGAGGCTGAGACAGGAGGATCGCACAGGTTCGAAGCCAGCCTCAGCTACTTAGTGAGGCTCTCAGCAACTTAGTGAGACCCTGTTTCCAAATAAAATAGAAAATAGGTCTGGGAGTGTAGCCTGGAGGTAGAAAGCCCCTGGGAACCACCCCCCAAAAAATTAATTAATTAATTAATTAGCAGGGTCTCTTAAGCCAGCACGGCTGACTACGAACCTGCGCCATCCTCCTGTCTCCGCCTCCCAAGCGCGGGGATTACAAGTGTGTGCCACCATGCCAGGCTTAATTTTTATTTTGAAACAGTCTTGCTAAACTGTTGAGACCCTGATTTAGTTGCTGAGGCTGTCCTTGAACCTTCAGTCCTCCTGTCTCAGCCTCCCAAGTACTGGGATTACAAGGGCATGCCACCATGCCCAGTTTATCTTTTATTTATTTATTTATTTTCTTTGCGGTACTGGGGATGGAACCCAGGGGCATTCTACCTCCAAGCTATACCCCAGCCCTATTTTTTATTCTTTATTTTGAAACAGGGTCTCACTGAGTTGCAGAGGGCCTCACTAAGTAGCTGAGGCTGTCCACGAACAGGGCTCCTCCTGTCTCAGCCTCAGGAATGCAGGGATTACAAAGGTGTACCACCACGCCCGGCTTATCTTTTTAATTTTGAAACAGGATCTCGCTAAATTGCATAGGCTGGACTCAAACTGGCAATCCTCCTGTCTTGGTTTCCCAGGTACTGGGATTACAGGCCTGCACCACTCTGTCTGGCTTCCTCTTCTTTTTAGGGTACCAAATCTCACAGGGTAGAGCTCTGCTCAAATGGGGTAATGGTTCTGTTCCCCTAAGCCTGTCCTGTGAAGCCTTAGACTTGGTTTGGACAAGCATTCTTTCAACTAGAGGTTGGATTTATGAAATACCTACTACGTGCTAAGGAACTTTGTTTAAATCAATTATTATTTCATTCATTTAATTTACCATATATAGCCAGGTGTGCTTGTAATCCCAGTACTTGGGAGACTGAGACAGGAGGATCACAAGTTTGAAGACAACCTCAACAACATAGTGAGGCTTTCAGCAACCTGGTGAAATCAACTTTCAACAACCCTGTTTAAAAAAATAAAAGGCCAGCCGGGCGTGGTGGCACACGCTTGTAATCCCCGCGCTTGGGAGGCTGAGACAGGAGGATCGCACGGGTTCGAAGCCAGCCTCAGCTCCTTAGTGAGGCTCTCAGCAATTTAGTGAGACCCTGTTTCCAAATAAAATAGAAAATAGGTCTTGGAGTGTGACCCAGAGGTAGAAAGCCTCTGAGTTCCACCCCCAGTACCACCAAAAAAAAAAAAAAAAAAAAAAAAAAAGCCTGTAATAAAAAGCTTGTAATACCAGCATTTGGGAGTCTGAGACAGGAGGATAGTGGTTCGAGGATAGCCTCAGCTACTTAGTGAAACCCTCTGCAACTCAGTGAGACCCTGTTTCAAAATAAAGAATTAAAAGATAGGGCTGGGGGTGTAGCTTGGAAGTAAAATACCCCTGGGTTCTCAGCAACTTAGACCCTGTTTTCAAATAAAATTTAAATAGATCTGGTAGTATAGCCCAGAGATAGAAAGCCCCTGGGTTCCATCCCCAGTACCACAAAAAATAAAAAAGAAAGAATAAAGAAAATAAAAAGAAAAGAAAGAAAGAAAGAAAGGAAAGAAACAGGGTCTTGCTAAGTTGCTGAGGCTGGCAGTGGCAGTACCCCAATACAAAAAAAAAAAAAGGTGGAAAACACAACATTCAGCTGTTTGTTTATTTGTTTGTTTGTTTGTTTGTTTGGGGAGTACTGGGGATTGCACCCAGGGGCATTTACCTCTGAGCTACACTGCCAGTCCTATTTCTTTTGAAACAAGGTCTCACTAAGTAGCTGAGGCTGGCCACAAACCTGTGATCCTCCTGTCTCAGCCTCCCAAGTACTAGGATGACAGGTGTGGGTCACCACGCCCCACTCATTTTCCATTTCTGAATTAATTAAGCTGTGTGTGATGATACACACCTGTCATCCCAGTACTTAGGAGGCTGAGACAGGAGGATTGCAGGCTCAAAGACAGCCTCAACAACTTAGAAAGGCCCTCCGCAACTTAGTGAGACCTTGTTTCAAAATACAAAGCCCGAGCTGGGCATGGTGACACACACTTGTGATCCCAGCATTCGGGAGGCTGAGACAGGAGGATCATGGTTTGCAGACAGCCTCAACTACTTAGTGAGGCCCTCCACAACTTAGTGAGACGCTGTTTCAAAATAAACAATAAAAAAACAGGGGCCGGGCGTGGTGGCGCACGCTTGTAATCCCAGCGCTTGGGAGGCTGAGACAGGAGGATCGCAGAGGTTGGAACCAGCTTCAGCTACTTAGTGAGGCTCTCAGCAACTTAGCGAGACCTTGTTTCCAAATAAAATATAAAAACAGGTCTGGAAGTATAGCCCGGAGGTAGAAAGCCCCTGGGTTCTACCCCCAGTACCACCAAAAAAAAAAAAAAAAAAAAAAAAAAAAAAAGTCCCTATTCACTTTATCAGGTCCCTGGGTCCTGGGATCTTGGAGGAAGCAGCTGGCAGGGGCCAGTGGCGGCCCCTGGTGGCGCTTGGCAGAGCCAGCCGGGACTGACCCTGGCCGTGTCATCTTGCAGTGGGCGCTGGGGCACACAGCATCAGCCCTCGGGCGGTGTGGCAGTTCCGAAACATGATAAAATGTGCCATCCCCGGAAGCAGGCCCTACCAGGAATTCAACAACTACGGCTGCTACTGTGGCTTGGGCGGCTCCGGCACTCCCGTGGATGAGCTGGACCAGTGAGTGCCCCGTCCGCGGTTGGGAGATCCGAGTGTGCACGTCGGGGTGGGGGCGGGCACACACCACAGACCTCAGGAGGCTCGGAAAGGTGGCGTGCACATCTGCTAAGGGCTTCCACCCCCTGACTTATAAAGAGCTAACATTCTGAAGCCGGGTGTGGTGACACGTCTGTAATCCCAGTACTTGGAAGGCTGAGACAGGGGGATGAAAGGTTCGAAGCCAGCCTCAGCAATTTAATGAGACCCTATTTCAAAATAAAAAATGAACATTAGCGCTGGCATGCGGCTTGGAGGTAGAATGCCTCTGAGTTTAACCCCCCTCCTGTAACTAATGTTCCTCATTAGAAAAGGGAAAACAATGTCCAAGGTATAAATAACGGGAGATGCTTCCCTCTAGTGGCAGAAAATGGCACTACACGCCATCCCGGCCACTATCATCAGCCTAGGATTAGAAAAAAACGTGTCTCTGAATCTTCAGGATATATAAATTTACTATAGTCCTACAACCACGTCAAACAATGTTCAACAAATATGCAACCAGAGGGACTGTGGGTTTTCAAGTTACAAGACCTTTCTCCCCAGGTCATTCCTGCCTGTTTCAGAGGGCAACTGCAGGCTGATCTGCTCCCCCCTTCCCCCTGCAGGTGCTGCCAGACCCACGACAAGTGCTACACCCAGGCCAAGAAGATCAAAGGCTGTTTACTCCTCGTGGACAACCCCTACACCAACACCTACTCATACACCTGCTCCGGCACTGAAATCACCTGTAGCAGTAAGTTGATACCCTTCTTTGGCCTGTGGATTCTAGCAAGCTCTCAGGAGGCCTGCAGAACATTAGCCAGGCATGGCAGCCCACACCTGTAATCCCCATACTCCGGAGGCTAAAACCGGAGGATCGAGGACAGCCTCAGCAATTTAGAGAGGCTCTCAGCAACCAAGCAAGATCCTGTTTCTTTTCTTTTCTTTCTTTTCTTTTTTCTTTTCTTTTCTTTTTCTTTTTCTTTTTCTTTTTCTTTTTTTTTTTTTTTTTTGTGTGTGTGGTACTGGGGATGGAACCTAGGGGCATTCTACCTCCAAGATATACCCAGACCTACTTTTTATTTTGAAACAGGGTCTCACTGAGTTGCAAAGGGCCTCATTAAGTAGCTGAGGCTGTCCACGAACTGCGGTCCTCTCGTCTCAGCCTCCCAAATGCTGGGATTACAAGCGTGAGTCACCACGCCCGGCCCCATATATATATATATATATATAATTTTTTTTTTAAACAGGGCCTCGCTAGGTTGATGAGAGTCTCACTAATTGCCGGGGCTATCCTCATACCTGCCATCCTCCTGTCTCAGCCTCCCAATTACTGGGATTACAGTTGTGTGCTACCCTGCCCAGTTCAAGTACTATTATTCCCATTTTACAGGTGGGAAGTTGAGGCTCAAAGACAGTCATCTCCCCAAAACTGTATAATTTATTAAGTAGTAGGTTGGTATTGAGCTTCATTTCACCTGGCTTCTCCTGCTCTTGTTTATTTTTATTTTATTTTATTTTTTGGTGGTACTGGGGTTCCTGGAAGCTCTTCTACCTCCGGGCTACACTCCCAGTTTTTACGTTTTTATTTGGAAACAGAGTCTCTTAAAAGCCAGCGCGTCTGGCTTCGAACCTGCGCAATCCTCCTGTCTCCGCCTCCTAAGCGCGGGGATTACCAGCGTGCGCCACCGCGCCTGGCCTCTTGTTTTAGACAGTCCAGTCCGCTTTGTAATGACATGACATGAAACGTGTCACTCTGCCAAGGTGGCTTTTTTTTTTTTTTTCAATACTGGAGATTGAACCCAGGTTATTTTTCCACCACTGAGCTACAGGACCAGCTTTTTTTTTTTTTTTTAAAGGACAAGGTCTTACTAAATTTCAAGCTTGGTCTTAAATCTGCAGTCCTTCTGCAAATCTAAAAATCAGTGGGATTTATTTATTTATTATTCATTTATTTATTTATTTATTTATTTATTTATTTTTGTGGTACTGGAGATCGAACCCAGGGACATTCTACTTTTTAATGCTTTATTTTGAAACATGGTCTCACTGATTTTCAAAGGCTTCGTTAAGGAGCTGAGGCTGTTCGCGAACTGTGATCCTCCTGTCTCAGCCTCCCAAGTGCTGGGATTGCAAACGTGCGCCACCACACTTGGCTCGGGATTATTTTTGGGTTTTTTCCCTTGTTCGTTCTTTCTTTCTTTCTTTCTTTCTTTCTTTCTTTCTTTTGTTTTTGTGGGACTGGGGATTAAACCCAGAGGCACTCTTAGAGCTCCTTTTTATTTGTATGTACGTATTTATTTATTTATTTACTTACTTATTTACTTATTTTGCAGTACTGGGAATTGAACCGGGGCATTCTACCTCTGAGCTATACTCCGGCCCAATTTTTTTTTTTTTTTTTTTTTTGCAGGTTTGGGGATGGAACCCAGGGGCATTTGACCTCCGATCTATACCCCCTGCCCTATTTTTAATTCTGTATTTTGAAACAGGGTCTCACTGAGTTACAGAGGGCCTCACTCAGTAGCTGAGGCTGTCCGCGAACTGCGATTCTCCAGGTCTCAGCCTCCTGAATGCTGGGATTACAAGCGTGCGCCACCACGCCCATCTACTCCAGCCCAATTTTATTTTTATTTTTTGAAACATGGTCTCACTAGGTTGATGAGAGTCTCACTTTCTGAGATTTTCATTAAACCTATCATTCTCCTGTCTCAGCCTCCCAAGTACTGGGATTACAGGTTTATACCACCATTCCCATCTTATTTATTTTCCTTATTTTTTGTTGCTGTTGTTGTTATGGGACTAAATGTTGAACTCAGGGACATTTTACCTCCAAGCTACACACCAGCCCTTGTTTTTATTTTTATTTTTATTTATTTATTTTCTGTGTGTGTGGATCTGGGGATGGAACCCAGGGGCATTCGACCTCTGAGCTACACCTCCTGCCCTATTTTGTATTTTTATTTTGAAATAGGGTCTCACTAAGTTGCAGAGGGCCTCACTAAGTAGCTGAGACTGTCCATGAATGGCGATCCTCTGGTCTCAGCCTCCAGAATGCTGGGATTACAAGTGTGCGCTAATTTCTTTTTTTTTAATTTTGAAAAAGGGTCTCACTAAATTGCTGAGACTGTCCTCAAACCTGCAATCCACCTGTCTCTGCTTCCCAAATCCTAGGATTACAATTACAGGTGTGCACCACCCCACCTAGCGATTTTTGTTTATTTTGGGGTTTTATTTTTATTTTTTTATGGTACTGGGGGTGGAACAGAGGCTTTCTACCTCCAGAATATACCCCAGCCCTATTGTGAGTGTGTGTGTGTGTGTGTGTGTGTGTGTGTGTGTGTGTGTGTGTTACTGGGGATGGAACCCAGGGGCACTCTACCTCTGAGCTATACCTCCCAACCATAAGTAGCTGAGTCTGTCCATGAACCCGGATCCTCCCATCTCAGCTTCCCAAATACTGGGATTATAAGCGTGTACCACCACACCTGGCTCCCAGCCCTATTTTTATTTTTACTTTTTTTTTTCTTATTTGGAAACAGGGTCTTGCTAAGTTGCTGAGAGCCTCACTAACTTGCTGAGGCTGACTTCAAACCTGTGATCCTCCTGTCTTAGCCTCCCAAATACTGGAGTTACAGGTGTATGCTACCACACCTGGCTCTTTTTTCTTTTTCTTTTTTGGTACTGAGGATTGTGAGCAGCACCCACAGCTCTTTTTATTTTATATTTTTTTCTTCTTATTTTGGTACTGGGGATTAAAGCCAGGGGTTTTCTACTTCCATGCCACACTCCCAACCCTACTTGTGTGTGTGTGTGTGTGTGTGTGTGTGTGTGTGTGTGTGTGTGTGGTACTGGGGATGAAACCCAGGGACTTCTACCTCCAGGCTATACTCCCAGACCTATTTTCTATTTTATTTGGAAACAGGGTCTCACTAAGTTGCTGAGAGCCTCACTAAGTAGCTGAGGCTGGCTTCCAGCCTGTGTGATCCTCTCGTCTCAGCCTCCCAAGTGCTGGGATTACAAGCGTGTGCCACCACGCCTGGCTCCAACCCTATTTATCATCCTTGATGAAACAGGGTCTCGCTACACGGCCGGGGCGGGCTGTGAACCTGCGGCCGGCTCAGGACCCCGGGGCCACACACTGGCTTCACCTTCACCTATATCCGCACCGGTGTGCTGGCCACGGGTTCATTCCAGTTCACCCTCCCGCCCTGGATGCACAGAGCAGGGCCCACCTGACTGATCCCTTCTGCTCCCCAGGCAAGAACAGAGAGTGTGAGGCTTTCCTCTGCAACTGTGACCGGGAAGCCGCCATCTGCTTTTCCAAGGCTCCATACAACCCTGAGCACAAGAACCTGGACAGCAAGATTTGTAAGAGCTGAGCCCCTCTGGACAGCCACCTACCTCCCGCTCCTTCGCCACACTGTGCCTTCCAATAAAGCACCCTGTAGCAAGATCTCCTTGGGATGTTGTGTGCATTTTTTTGGGGGGAAAGGGGGTGTTGTGGTACTGGGAACTGAACCCAGCAGTATTCTATCTCAGAGCTACACTCCCAGCCCCACTTTATTTTTACTTTGAAACAGTCTCACTATTTGCTGAGTCTGGGATCCTCCTGTCTCAGCCTCCCGAGTACTGGGATTACAAGTGTGTACCACCACACCCGGTTCTTCTTTCTTTTCTTTTTTCTTTTCTTTTCTTTCTTTCTTTTCCTTCCTTTCTTTCTTTTTCCTCATTTGTTTCTTTGTGTAGAGATGGGGGGAGGGACTGAGGATTAAACTCAGGGGCATTCTACCTGAGATACACCCCCAGCCCTTTTTGTTTCTTTTTTCTTTTTCTTTCTTTTTTTTTTTTTTTTTTTTGCGGGCCTGGGGATGGAACCCCCCCGCCCTATTTTTTTATTTTGAAACCGGGTCTCACTGAGTTACGGAGGGCCTCACTAAGTAGCTGAGGCTGTCTGCGAACCGCGATCCTCTGGTCTCAGCCTCCCGAATGCTGGGATGACAAGCGTGCGCCACCACGCCCGGCTCCCCAGCCCTTTTTGTTATTTGTTTAGAAACATATTGCTAGCTTGCTAGGTCTGTTGTGAACTTGTCCTCCAGCCTGTGATCCTTCTGTCTCAACCTGGGATTCCTCAGTGCTGAGATAACAAACTGTACACCACTCTCGACACTTTTTTTTTTTTTTTTTGAAACAAGGTCTTGCACCGGGCACGGGGGCACACATTTGTAATGCCAGTACTTGGGAGGCTAAGACAGGAGGATCGAGGTTCAAAGCCAGCCTCAGCTACTTAGGCCCTCTGCAATTTAGGGAGGCCCTGCTTTAAAAATAAAATATAAAAGCTGGGTGTGGAGGCCCATGCTTGTAATCCCAACATTTGGGAGGCTGAAACATGAGGATCTGGATTCGTGACCAATCTCAGCTACTTAGGCCCTCTGCAATTCAGTGAGACCCTGTTTCAAAATTAAAAAAAAAAAAAAAAATAGCTGGGCATGGTGGCGCACGCTTGTAATCCCTGTGCTTGGGAGGCAGAGACAGGAGGATCGTGCAGGTTGGAAGCGAGACCCTGTTTCCAAATAAAAATATAAAAATAGGTCTGGGAGTGTAGCCTGGAGGTAGAAGGGCTTCCAGGAACCCCAGTACCACCAAAAAATGAATAAATAAAATAGAATAAAATAAAATAAAAATAAAAATAGGGCTGGAGGTATAGCTCGGAAGTAGAATGTCCCTGGGTTCCATCCCCAGTACCGCCAAAAAAAAAAAAAAAAAAGTAAGTAAAATAAAATATAAAGCTGGGTGTGGTCATTACGGTTGGAAACCTGCAGTGGTGGAACTGCTCTGGGGGTCCTGTTGGGCTCCTGAAGCTGTTACGTGAGAGATGCAGCGGTAGGTTCTTGTTCTAAGCTAGGTACAGAAAACACTAGCCAGAATTGCTGTAACCTTAAGCAATTTTTATTATTAGAAAGATAGGATAGATTTAATAAAGCCCTATACCAGAGACAGTACAGGAGGGTGCCTTGAAAAGAAGTCACAGAGGTTTCTGGATACAGAGTATCTTTATAACCAGTCTTCTGACCCAACTAGATTCGCCCTTTCTTGGGCTAGATCTGCCTTTTCTCCCGCAGGTCTTTTGATGTGGGGATTCCTTCCTGTAGACCTGCCCTGTCTCCAGCACAGACCCCACACCTTTTGTTACACTCCAAAATGTGTTGATTATCGGAGTCTGGGGTCTCTTGAAGGCTCATGGCATTCCCCCACACCCTTGAAGAAGTTTGCTTCTCTTAGAGAAGTACAAGACCCTAGGCTTCCGTGTTTCACCTGGGCACCTGGGTCCTCTGCAGCTCTTTCCCCTGAAACCCCTGGCTTTCTAATAAGACGTTATTTTCACATTTTGAAACCATTTCCCAATACTGGTACATCATACATTTTAAAGCCATTTCCCAATACTGGTATAGTGGTGAACGCTTGTATTCCCAGTATTCCAAAGGCTGAGACAGGAGGACTGCAGTTCATGGCCAGCCTCAGCTACTTAGTGAGATTCTTTGCAACTCAGTGAGACTCTGTTTCAAAATGAAGAGTAAAAAATAGGTCTGGGGGTGTATCTCGGAGGTAGAATGCCCTGGGTTCCATCCCCAATACTGAAAAAAAATAATAATATAAAAAATAAAGGCTGGGGTAAGCCAGAAGTGGGCACACTTGTACTTGGGAGGCTGAGACAGAAGCATCGCAGGTTCACCAATAGCCTCAGTAACTTAGTGAGGCCCTCCTCAACTTAGTGAGATCCTTTTTCAAAATAAAGAATAAAAGCCAGGCGTGGTAGCACACGCTTGTAATCCCAGTACTTGGGAGGCTGAGACAGGAGGATCCAGGTTTGCAGCCAGCCTCAGCTACTTAGTGAGACCCTGTTTCATTTTCTTTTTTTTAATTGGTGGTGCTATGGATTGAATCCAGTACCCTCTAGGGGTATTCTACATCTGAGTTATACCTCTAACCTCTATTTTATCTTTGTTTTTATTTTTGTTTTGTTTTGTTTTTGTAGTACTGAGGGTGGAACCCAGGAGCTTTTCTACCTCCAGGCTACACTCCCAGACCCATTTTATATTTTATTTGGAAACAGGGTCTCACTAAGTTGCTGAGAGCCTCACTAAGTAGCTGAGGCTGGCTTCGAACCTGCACGATCCTCCTGTCTCAGCCTCCCAAGTGCTGAGATTATAAGTGTGTGCCACCATGCCTGGCTCAGCCTTGTTTCAAAATAAAACTAAAATAGAGCTAGGGGTATAACTTGGAGGTAAATGCCCCAGGGTTCAATCCCCAGTACCACAAAAATAAAGAGAAATAGTAATGCGCATATTATATATTATAAGGTGGTGCGTCGTAGAGTGCTTCCTACAGCACATGTCGTATAGAAAATGTTCTGTAAGTATTTTCCTAAGGGGGAGAGGGAAGGATGCATACTTCATCTATTTATGTATTTAATTTATTTTATTTTTTGCGAGTCTGGGGATGGAACCCAGGGCATTTGGCTTCCGAGCTATCCCCCCTGCTCTATTTTTATTCTTTATTTTGAAACAAGGTCTCACTGAGTTGCAAAGGCTGTCTGCGAACCGTGATCCTCCTGTCTCGGCCTCCCAAAGGCAGGGATTACAAGTGTGTGTCACCACGCCCAGCGCCAGACCTATTTTTTTTTTATTTTTTTTGGAAACAGGATCTCACTGAGTTGCAAAGGGCCTCACTAGGTAGCTGAAGCTGTCTGCAAACATCAATCCTCCAGTCTCAGCCTCCCAAATGCTGGGATTAAGCCGCATGTTTGTAATCCCTGCCTTTGGGAGGCTGAGACAGGAGGATCACAGTTCCCGGACAGCCTCAGCTACTTAGTGAGGCCCTTTGTAACTCAGTGAAACCCTGTTTTAAAATCAAGAATAAAAAATAGAGCTGAGGGTATAGCTCAGAGGTCCAATGTCCCTGGATTCCATCCCCAGCACTGCAAATAAATAGATACATAGATAGAAAGATAGATAGATGACAGATAAAAATAAAATAGAGGGAAGAAGCCAGGTGTGGTGGCGCACACTTATAATCCCAGCATTTGGGAGGCTGAGACAGGAGGATCCAGGTTTGCGGACAGCCTCAGCTATTTAGTGAGGCCCTTTGGAACTCATTGAGACCGTTTCAAAATAAAACATAAAAAATAGGGCTGGGGGGTAGCTCGGAGGTAGAATGACTCTGGGTTCCATCCCCCCCCAAAAAGGGGGGGGACTATTCACTTTATTTTTTTTTAAATAACGTCTGGTACTGGGGATGGAACCCAGGGGCATTCTACCTCTGAACTACACCCTCAGCCCTATTTTTTTTTTTTTTAAATTTTGAAACAGGGTCTCACTAGGTTGATGAGTCTCACTACTTGATTAAACTGTCCTCAAACCTGAAATCCTGCTGTCTCGTCCTCCCAAATACTGAGATTATAAGCATGTGTCACCTTGCCTGGCATATTTACCACATCTTCTGATAGAGAATAAGGATGTATGCTTGGGGGAGGAGGTAGCATATTTTTTTGCAAGTTACCTTAGGGTAACAAGTGATATCTCTGTGTCATTAGTGTCTCAGTACAATGTCCGTCAATAACTGTTGGTATTTGTGGTTGAAAATGGCTTGAGATTCGGAAGATCCAGATTCTGTTTTTGTGGTACTAGGGATTGAATCCAGGTCATCCTACCTGTAAGCTATACCTCCAGCCCTATTTTATCTTTTTATTTTGAAACAGCGTCTCACTAAATTGCTGAGGCCGGCCTTGAACCTGTGATCCTCCTGTCTCAGCCTCCCAAGTACCGGGCTTCCAAGTATGTACCACCATGCCCAGTTTAACTGTTTTCTCTCCACAAACAAGGTGTGTCTCCATTCTGTGTGTGTGTGTGTGTGTGTGTGTGTAGTACTAGGAATGGAATCTAGGGAATTCTGCCTTCAAGCTACAAGCGTGCACCGCCACCATGCCCAGTTTAACTGGTTGTTTTCCACAAACAAGGTTCAAGACAGCTGTCTCCATTCTGGGTGTGTGCGTGTGCATGTGTGTGTATGTGTGCAGTACTGGAGATGGAATCTAGGGGCATTCTACCTCCAAGTTACACCCCCAGCCTAATTTTATTCTTTTATTTTGTTTATTTATTTTTTTTCTGGTACTGAGGATGGAACACAGGGGCATTCTACCTCTGAGCTACATCCCCAGCCCTATTTTTTTATTCTTTTATTTTGAAATAGGGTCTCACTAAGTTGCAGAGAACCTCACTAAGTTGCTGAGGCTGGCCTTGAACTTCCTATCCCCCTGTCTCGGTCTTCCAAGTACTGGGATTATAAGAGCATGCCGCCATGCCTGGCTGTAGGTTCTTTATTCTGACAGAGGATATCAGGTAGAAATCTTTGGAGAACTGTGTCATAAAGCCCCATTCTCTTTTTAATTACTTATTATTTGGCACTGGGAATTGACTAGGGTCATATTACCTCTAAGCTATACCCTCAGCCCTTTTTTTCTTTTTTTTTTGGGGGGGGGTACTGGGGTTCCTGGAAACCCTTCCTCCGGACTACACTCCAAGACCTATTTTCATATTTTTTATTTGGAAACAGGGTTTCCAAATTTCATTTTTAATTTTTTTTTTTTTTTTTGGTGTTACTGGAGATGGAATCCAGAGGCATTCTAACTCTGAGCTACACCCCCAACCCTATTTTTATGTTTTGACACAAGGTCTCACTAAATTGCAGAAGGCTTCACTAAGTAGCTGAGGCTGTCCAGGAACCGTGATCCTTCTGTCTCTGTCTCCCAAGTACTGGGATCACAAGCGTGCGCCACCTCTCCCGACTACATTTCATTTTTTTTTTTTTGGTGATATTGGGGTTCCTGGAAGCCCTTCTACCTCCGGGCTACACTCCCAGACCTATTTTTACATTTTTATTTGGAAACAGGGTCTCCTAAGCCAGCGCGCGCGGCTGGCTTCGAACCTGCGCGATCCTCCTGTCTCTGCCTCCCAAGCGCGGGGATCACAAGCGTGCGCCACCTCGCCCGGCTACATTTCATTTTGAAATAAGGTTTGGCTAAATTATTGTGTCCTGGCCTCAAACTTTTGATCCTCCCATCTCAGACTCCCAAATACTGGGATTACAGGTATGTGCCGCCACACCTAGCTTCTTTTTCGTGAAAGAGAGAAAGAAAGAAAAAGAAAGGAAGGGAGGGAGGGAAGGAGGGAGTGCAAGGAGAAAGGGAGGAAGGGCCAGTGGGTATGGTGATGCACACCTGTAATCCCAGCACTTAGGAGGCTGAGACAAGAAGATCACAGATTCAAAGCCACCCTCAGCAATTTAGTGATGTTCTCAGTAACTTAACAAGACTCTGTTTCAAAACAAAAAAATTAAAAATAGGGGTGGGAGTATAGCTTGGAGGTAGAATCCCTTTGGGTTCAATCCCCAGCACCACACACACACACACACAAAAAGAATATAAATGTACAGCCCATAAACCTGGCATGCTATTAAAAATTATCTCTTTATTCCTTGGTTAATAAAAAATGTATGCATTCCATTGCTCATTTTGTAAAAAAAAAATGTCAAAATGGTTCCGTGAAAGACACAACCATTTGGAATTACAACTTGTCAGTTCTGTCCATCATCACCCCCAGATTACTGAGATCCCTGGACAGCACTCCAGAAGCCACTATGGCCTACATATTTCCCAGGCTACTGCTTCTGCCATTTGACATAAAAAAAAAAAAAAAATGAAGCCAGGTGTGCTGGCACACACCTGAAATCCCAGTACTTGGGAGTACTTGGGAAACTGAGACAGGAGGATCCCAAATTCAAAGCCAGTCTCAACAACTTAGTGAGGCTCTCAGCCATTTAGCAAGACTCTGTTTCCAAATAAAAATAAAACAGGGCTGGGGGTGAGCCTCAGAGGTAAAATGCCTCTAGGTTCAATCCTCAGCATCAAAAAAAAAAAAAAAAGGAAGAAGAGTCAGGTGTGATGGTGCACGCGAAGCTGAGACAGGTGGTTCGCAGACAGACTCAGCTACTACTTAGTAAGGTCCTTTGAAACTCAGTGAGACCCCGTTTCAAAATAAAGAATAAAAAATAGGGCTGGGGGTGTAGCTCAGAGGTAGAATGCCCCTGGGTTCCATCCCCGGTACAAAAAAAAAAAAGAAGAAGAAGAAGAAGAAAGAAAGAAAGAAAGAAAGAAAGAAAGAAAGAAAGAAAGAAAGAAAGAAAGAAAGAAAGAAAGAAAGAAAGAGAGAGAAAGAAAATGAAGGCCACTTTCCCATCAAGAGCAGCTGCTTCTTTGAAGTCTTTGATGGGGCAAATCTCATCAGTCTGAAGACCCCTCCTTGGCTTGCAAACCTGCCCTGCGGGCAGAAAATGGTGCTTTGCTGCCCTCTACAGGACGCAATCAATGAGCTTCCATTGGTTGAAGGAAAAAGGGATGAGTCCTGAGGGATCTGAAAAGAAATGGAATGAGTTAATGCCAAGATAAATTGGGAATGGGGTGGAAAGAACGACTGTGAACATCAACCTCCCCACTCAAAAAAACCAGAGTACAAAAGCCAGGCATGGTGGTGCACACTTGTAATCCCAGTACTTGGGAGGCTGAGACAGGAGGATCATAGGTTTGAGGACAAGCCTCAGCGAGTAGTGAGACTCTCATCAATCTAGCAAGATCCTGTTTCAAAATAAAAATACAATCAGGCTGGAATGTATCTGGCTTCAAACCCCAGTGCCCCCCTAAAATTAAAAACCATAGCCAGGCATGGTGGCACACACTTGTAATCCTAGTACTTGGGAGGCTGAGATGAGAGGATCGTGGTTCGCGGACAGCCTCAGCTACTTAGTGAGGCCCTCCGAAACTTAGTGAGACCCTGATTCAAAATAAAGAAAAAAAAATAGGGCTGGGGGTGAGGCTCAGAGGTAGAATGCCCCTGGGTTCAATTCCCAGCACCAAAAAACAAAAACAATAACAAACAAACAACAACAACAACACACAAAAAAAAAACCCATAGTACAAAGCCAGGTAGGGTGGCGCATGCCTATAATCCCAGTACTTGGGAGGTTGAGACAGAAAGAGTGCAGATTTGAGACCAGCATGCCAGAACTTAATAAGAAAATAAGGCTGGGGTGTAGCACAGAGGTAGAAGTCCCTGGGTTAATCCAAGTTCCAAAATGAAAAATCGCTTAGCCCGGTGTGGTGGCGCACACTTGTAATCCCAGTACTTGGGAGGCCGAGATTGAAGAATTCCAGGTTCGAGGCCAGCCTCAGCTACTTAGTGACGCCCTCTGCAACTCAGTGAAGCCCTGTTTCAAAATAAAGAATAAAAAATAAGCCGGGCGTGGTGGCGCACACTTGTAATCCCAGCATTCAGGAGGCTGAGACGGGAGGATTGTGGTTTGCGGACAGCCTCAGCTACATAGTGAGGCCCTCAGCAACTCAGTGAGACCCTGTTTCAAAATAAAGAATAAAAATTTGGGCTGGGAGTGTAGCTCGGAGTTGAATGCCTCTAGGTTCTATCCCCAGACCCGCCAAAAAAATAAAAAAACTAAAAAAATAAAAAATAGGGCTAGGAGTGTAGCTTGGAGGTAGAATGCCCCTGAGTTCCATCCCTAATCCCCCCCCCCCACACACACACACAAATCTCTTAAACTGGTGCAGTGGCAGGTGCCAGAATCCCAGAATTTGGAAGGCTAAAACAGGAGGATTACAGATTCAAAGCCAGCTTCAGCAATTTAGCAAGCCTCTCAGGATATTAGTGAGACCCTGTTTTGAAATCAGAAAAAAAAAAAAGGGGGCCTGGGTATGGCTTGGAGGTAGAACGTCCCTGGGGTTCAATCCTCTGTACAAAAAAAAAAAAAAAAAAACAAACTTTAATCATAAAGTCTGTGAAACGACCCAGATATGACAAGTGAACAAATATCTGTACCCAGATTAGATCCTGGATCAGAAACAAATGCATAAAGTAAATCGTGCGACTACTGGGAATTTTTTTTTATGGTATTGGGGATGGAACCCAGGGGCATCCTACCTCTGAGCTACACCCCCAGCCCTATTTTTTATTCTTTATTTTGAAACAGGGTCTCACTGAGTTGCAAAGGGCCTCACTAGGTAGCTGAGGCTGTCCGCAAACCACAATCCTCCCGTCTCAGCCTCCTGAATGCTGGGATTACAAGCGTGTGCCACCACGCCCAGCTTGGAAATTTTTAATATAAACTGTTTATTATTTAAAGTGTTTCTGCCGGGCGTGGTGGCGCACGCTTGTAATCCCTGCGCTTGGGAGGCAGAGACAGGAGGATCGCGCTGGTTCGAAGCCAGCCGTGCTGGCTTAAGAGACCCTGTTTCCAAATGAAAATATAAAAATAGGTCTGGGAGTGTAGCCTGGAGGTAGAAGGGTTTCCAGGAACCCCAGTACCACCAAAAAAAAAAAAAAAAGTGTTTCTTTTTTTAGTCAGGCGTGGTGGCGCACACTTGTAATTCCAGCATTCGGGAGGCTGAGACCGGAGGATCGCGGTTCGCAGACAACCTCAGCTACTTAGTGAGGCCCTCCGCAACTCAGTGAGACCCTGTTTCAAAATAAAGAATAAAAAAATGGGGCAGGGGGTGTAGCTCGGAGGTCAAATGCCTCTGGGTTCCATCCCCAGACCCGCAAAAAATAAAATAAAATAAGATAAAATAAAAGTGGTTTTCTTTGTTTTTTTTCCCCCCCCCTTGGCATTGAGGATGGAACCCAGAGGCATTCTACCTCTGAACTACACTCCCAGCCCTATTTTTTTTTGTGTGTGTGTGTGTGGATCTGGGATGGAACCCAGGGGCATTCGACCTCCGAGCTATAGCCCTGCCCTATTTTTTATTCTTTATTTTGAAACAGGGTCTCATTACATTGCCGAGGGCCTCACTAAGTAGCTGAGGCTGTCCACAAACCGTGATGCTCCTGTCTCAGCCTCCCGAATGCTGGATTACAGATGTGCGTCACCACACAGGGCTTTCCCAGACCTATTTTTATTCTTTTTTTTTTTTGCGGGTCTGGGGATGGAACATGGAACCCAGGGGCATTTGACTTCCGAGCTACCCCCCCTGCCCTGCTTTTTATTCTTTTTTTTTTTTTTTTTTTTTTTTTTTTTGGTGGTACTGGGGTTCCTGGAAACCCTTCTACCTCCAGGCTACACTCCCAGACCTATTTTTATGCTTTTTTATTTGGAAACAGGGTCTCTTAAGTAGCGCGGCTGGCTTCGAACCTGCGCGATCCTCCTGTCTCCACCACACCCGGCTTATTCTTTATTTTGAAACAGGGTCTCACTAAGTTGCGGAGGGCCTCACTAAGTAGCTGAGGCTGGCCGTGAACCATAATCCTCCTGTTTCAGCCTCCCACGTACCAGGATTAAAAGCGTGCGCCACCATATCTGGCTTAAAGGTATTTTACCAATGTTAAATTTCATGCAAAAGTCAACTTGTGTTTTTGTGTGTGTACGTGTGTGGTACTGGGGATTGAACCCCAGGATGTTCTACCTCCAGGATATACCCCCAGCCCTATTTTATTTTTTACTTGGAAACAAGAGTCTCACTAAGATGCTGAGGGTTTCGATACTTGGTAAGACTGGCTGTGAACCAACAATCCTCTCGTCTCAGCCTCCCATGTATTGGGATTACAGACCTGGACCCCCAGGCCCAGCTCACTCTACTTCCACCCAAATGGGAACTGGAATCTAATCTGAGAGCTACTTACCTTTAGCAGCAGGAGTCAAAGGCAAGTCCCTGTTTCTGGCTCAGAAACACTGGGCTGTGGTCAATGTGGGTCTATTAAAGGCAGCAACTCGCCACAACGAGAATTCAGTTTCAGACAGGCCAAGTCATCCGAGCGCGTGGGCCCAATATTCACTATTGCGATTGGCAGCTTCTTGTCCCGGGCAGTGAGGATAAACCTGTATCCAGAGTACACCTGTCCAGGCAGAAGACGCACGTAAGAGCTCAGCTCTCCAGAAAGGAGATTCAAAAGAGGAGGAAGCCTGGAGGGCGTGGTGGCGCAGGCTTGTAATCCCCGCGCTTGGGAGGCTGAGACAGGAGGATCACACAGGTTCCAAGCCAGCCTCAGCTACTTAGTGAGGCTCTCAGCAACTTAGTGAGACCCTGTTTCCAAATAAAGTATAAAATAGGTCTGGGAGGATAGCCCGGAGGTAGAAAGCCCCTGGGCTCCACCCCCAGCAACATAAAAAAAGATAAAAAAAAGAGGGGAGGCCTCTGAGACTCCCCATCCCACACAAGGGCTGTCACCTGTGGCCAGGTCAGGCAGGTACCTGCAGGGACGATCCAACCACCAGCAGGGAGTCGGCTTCGCCCACACGCCTGTGCACAAAATCAACCTTGTCAGGGCTCACTGTGCCCCCGAAGAACACGACATCTGGCTTCAGCGGGCCTCCGCATCGGGCGCAGGCCGGGACCTGGAAGCTCTGCACCTGCTCCTCCGAGAGGAAGACGTCGCCATCGGGAGCCACACCCTGGGCCTCAGCGCTCCAAGTGGGGTTCAGGGCCCGGAAGCGCTCCTGCAGCACCCCCCGGGGGGTCTGCTCGCCACACTCCAAGCAGAGGACCCTGAAGCCAAAGACAAGGCTGCTGGACAAGGTCTTTGGCAGCACAAGGTGCCAGAGGGCTGCACCCCAACGTTTTCAGCCCCTCCATCCCCTTCCTTCCTTCCTGTCCGAGGGTTGAACCCAGGGGCATTCACCTCTGGGCTATACCCCAATCCTTTTTTTAGCAAGTCTCCCTAAAGTGCTGAGGCTGGCCTCCTGTGTCAGCCTCCCAAGTACTGGGATTACAAGTGTCACCTTTTCTTTTATCTTCTTTCTTGTGGTAGTGGGGATGGAACCAAGGAGCATTCTACTTTTGATCCCAGCCTATTTTATTTTTTATTTTCAAACAAGGTATCACTAAATTATAGAGGATCTAAATTGCTGACACTGGCTTTGAACCTGCAATCCCTCTGTCTCAGGCTCCCAAATACTGGGATTACAGGCTTGTTCTACCACACCAGTGGCACTATTTTCTTTTCTAACACCCACAATTTCCCCATCCTGGCCATCCTTTTTCACAATCGCCTGTTTCTCACCTTTCAACTGCCAGCCTTCTAGCACAAGTAACATTCAGGGCATGCCTGTAATCCCAGTACTTGAGAGGCTGAGACAGGAGGATCAAAGGTTCAAGGACAGCCTCAGCAAGCAGTGAGACCCAGGTTCCCGATAAAAAATAAAATAGAAGCCGAGTGTGGTGGCGCACACCTGTGATCCTAACAGGAGGCTGAGACAGGAGGAATGCAGTTCACGGACAGCCTCAGCTACATAGTGAGGCCCTTTGCAACTAAGTGAGACCCTGATTCAAAATAAAGAATAAAAGGGCTGGGCGTGGTGGCGTACGTTTCTAATCCCACGCTTGGGAGGCTGAGACAGGAGGATCGCACAGGTTCGAAGCCAGCCTCAGCTTAGTGAGACTCTCAGCGATTTAGTGAGACTCTGTTTCCAAATAAAGTATAAAGTAGGTCTGGGAGTACAGCCCGGAGGTAGAAAGCTCCTGGGTCCATAGTAACACACACAAAAAAAGAATTAAAAAATAGGTGACAGCCGGGCGTGATGGCGCACGCTTGTAATCCCAGCATTCGGTGAGGCCCTCTGCAACTTAGTGAGACCTGTTTCAAAATAAAGAATAAAAAAATAGGCAGGGGCTATAGCTCGGAGGTCAAATGCCCCTGGGTTTCATCCCCAAACCCACACACACACAAAAATAGGTGAGCCAGGCATGGTGGCGCACACCTGTAATTCTAGTACTTGGGAGGCTGAGACAGACGAATCTCAGGGTCAAGGCCAGCTTGAGCAATTTAATGAGGCTCTGTTTCAAAATAAAAATAAATGCTGGGGCGTGTGGTACACGCTTGTCATCTCAGAGGTTGAGAAAGGAGGATCATGGACCATAGACAGCCTCAGCTACTTAATGAGGCCCTTTGCAACTCAGTGAGACCCTGTTTAAAAAAATAATAATTTTTAAAAATGGGCTGGGGGTTTCACTCAGAGGTAGAATGCCCCTGGGTGCCATCTTCAGTACTGCAAATAAATAAATAAAAATAAAAAGATAAAAGTAGGGTATGGTGATGCACACTTGTAATCCCAGTACTTGAGAGGCTGCGACAGGAAGATCACAGGTTCAAAGCCAGCCTTGGCAAACTTAGTGTGGATATCAACAACCTGAGACCCAGTTTCCAAATAAATAAATAGGGCGAGGGGTGATCTTGGAGATAGAATTCTTCTGAGTTCAGTTCCCAGTACCAAAAATAAATAAGATAAAAAGGGCTGCAAGTGTAACTTAGAGGTAGAATGCCTTGGGTTCAACCTTCAGTACCAAAAATAAAATAAAATAAAATAGGGCTGGGAGTATAGCCCAGAGGTAGAAGGCCCCTGGGTTCCATTCCCAGTACCATAAATAAATAAATAAATAAATAAATAAGGAAGACTGTAGCTCAGAGGTAGAAGGCCCCCGAGTTCAATCTCTAATATGAAAAAAAGAATATTGATTAAAAAATCTTTGAATTTGGGTGATAGCATATGGGAATTCACTCTACTTAACCTCTCTGCTTTTGTGGATGTTGGAAGTTCTCATCATGAAAAAAGTTAATATGAAGCTGGGCGTGGTGGCACATGCTTGTAAAATCCCAGTATTTGGGAGGCTGAGACAGGAAGATCACAGGTTCACGGCCAGCCTCAGCTACTTAGCAAGGTCCTCAACTTAGTGAGATCCTGTTTAAAAAATAAAAAATAGGGCTGGGGGTGTACCTTGGAGGTAGAATGCCCTTGGGTTCAATCCCAAGTATCACACACACACACACACACAAAAGAAAGGTTGTTTTTTTTTTAATTAACTCATGGGCACCACTATCTCTCTAATCCCTCCACTACCACTTCAGGATGGGTCCTTTAGGTTGACTTCCCCACCTACTCTTTCTAACCCTAGGATTTTCTAATCTACTAGGATCTGGACCCAGCCTTCCCGACAACCTGTCATACTGTTCCTATCCCAAAGCCTCCAACAGAGGTCAGCCCAGGTTCCCTTGGGCCTGCAAAATCCTCTTCATTAACAGAAAGCCCCCCTTTTCCAAAATCCTTTGCCTAGTGTAACTTAAGCCATTCTCCAGGCCCGCCTTCCCCATAAAAGCTTCCTCAATTACTACCATTTTTACTGTATGTTTCTTTGATGTGCACATCATTTATATCAAGGACCATGAAATTTAACAACCACGTATTAAATTGTTTGTTGTTAAATGTTATTTTCAAAGCTGAGCGTGGTGGTGCACGTTTGTAATCCCAGCATTCAGGAGGCTGAGACTGGAGGATTGTAGTTTGCAGACAGCCTCAGCTACTTAGTGAGGCCCTCTGTAACTTAGTGAGACCGAGTTACAGGGGGTGTAACTCGAAGGTCGAATGCCCCTGGGTTCCATCCCCAGACCCGAAAAAAAAAAAAAAGAAAAAAAAAGTTATTTTATTTCCCTCACACATTATAAAATTCCCTCCTAGCCAGGCGTGGTGGCACATGCTTGTAATCCCAGCATTCGGAAGGCTAAGACAAGAGGATCAGAGTTCGTGGACAGACTCAGCTACTACTTAGTGAGGCCCTTTGCAACTCAGTGAGACAGTTTCCAAATAAAGAATAAAAAATAGGGCTGGGGGTGTAGCTCGGAGGTAGAATGCCCCTGGGTTCCATACCCAGTAATGAAAAAAATAAAAAAAAGCCGGGCGTGGTGGCGCACGCTTGTAATCCCAGCATTCGGGAGGCTGAGACCTGGAGGATCGCGGTTCGCGGACAGCCTCAGCTACTTAGTGAGGCCCTCTGCAACTCAGTGAGACCCGGTTTCAAAATAAAGAATAAAATGCCCCTGGGTTCCATCCCCAGATCCGCAAAATAAATAATAATACTAAATAATGAAAAATAAAAAAATAAAATTCTTGCCTATCTCTCCCCACGTTTCGGAACCTCTGGGCCTCTCTTTACCTGTGCATGCACCCGTGCAGCTCCGTCAGGCGCCGGCTCCCTGCCCTGGTGTGCAGCGCATCCACATTCTGCGTCACCAACCAGTGCAGCTTTCCGAGTTTCTCCCAGTTACTCAAAGCCCAGTGTGCAGGGTTCGGCTGGTGGGAGGAGAACTGGGGCCAGCCCACAAAGTTTCTTGCCCAGTACCTTTGGCGGATGCGCGCACTGCCTACGAATTCACTATGCTGAATGGGCCTCCGGTCAGTGCGGGCGTAAAGTC
Organism: Muscardinus avellanarius; assembly: GCF_963383645.1. Classification (NCBI taxonomy): domain Eukaryota; kingdom Metazoa; phylum Chordata; class Mammalia; order Rodentia; family Gliridae; genus Muscardinus; species Muscardinus avellanarius. The sequence continues at coordinate 14,206,098 of NC_137807.1, forward strand.
CCACGTTCTCGGACCTGTAGTCCGGGATCCCTGACTCAGTGGAGATACCCGCCCCGGTCATCACCAAGAGTTTCTTGGAAAGAGTGACAAAGCGCTGTAACTCTCTGATCTTCTCAGGGTCCAAAGGAGGACTCGGTGGCACGAACAAACCCACAGATCTGCGAAAACTCTGCCCGCTGAGGGCCCCCATCCAGCGCCCTTTGGGTGACCTGAAAGTCAACCTGCAGCTCATTTTCATTCTGCAGAAAAAGAAACCTTGTATGAGAACCTGGATATAGCAAAAAAGGTAACCACCAACTGATGAATAAACAAAATATGGTGTTACCCATACAATGAAATATCACTCTGCTCCAATAATGAATGAAGGCGGGAGTGGTGGCACACGCTTGTAATCCCTGCGCTTGGGAGGCGGAGACAGGAGGATCGCACAGGTTCGAAGCCAGCCTCAGCTACTTAGTGAGGCTCCCAGCAACTTAGTGAGACCCTGTTTCAAAATAAAGTATAAAAATAGGTCTGGGAGTATAGCCCGGAGGAAGAAATGCCCCTGGGTTCTACCCTCAGTACCACACACACAAAAATGTAATTAATTTTTTTAAAACAGCAGGGAACCAGCTGGGCGTGGTGGTGCATGCTTGCAATCCCTGAGCTTGGGAGGCGGAGACAGGAGGATCATGCAGGTTCGAAGCCTGGGAGTGTAGCCCGGAGGTAGAAGGGTTTCCAGGAACCCCAGTACCACCAAAAAAAAAAAAAAAAAAGGGCAGGGACCAGGCATGGTAGTCCATGCTTGTAATTCCAGCATTTGGGAGGCTGAGACAGGAGGATCGTGACTCACAAACAGCCTCTGCTACTTAGTGAGACTCTTTGCAACTCAATGAGCCCCTGTTTCAAAAATAAAGAATAAAAAATAGGGCTGAGGGTGTATCTCAGAGGTAGAATGCCCCTGGGTTCCACCCTCAGTACCACATACACGCCAAAAAAAAAAAAATTTAAATTTTGAGACAGGGTCTTGCTAAATTGCCCAGGCAGGCCTAGAATTTGCTATCCTATATCTGGGATTGCAGGCGTGCACCACCACACCTGGCTTCCTTTCTTTTTCTACTCTTCCTACTCCTCCTGGTTGCAGAGGGCCTCACTAAGTAGCTGAGGCTGGCTGGGAACCTGTGATCCTCCTGTCTCCGCCTCCCAAGTTACTGGGATTATAAGCGTGCACCCAGCTCATAATTCTTTTTTTTTTTTTTTAAAGAGAGGGGACTAGGGACGCAGCTCAGTGGTGGATCACTTGAATAGCATGCATGAGGACCTGAGTACAGTCCCAAGACCCACACACACAAAATAAGTCATTTCTTACATCACAAATCAAATAAATGAGCTTCATCAACATAGCGAGATCCTGTTTCAAAATTAAAATAAGCCCAGAGCCGGGCGTAGTGGTGGGCGTAGTGGTGCACGCTTGTAATCAAGGCGGATCACAGGTTTGCAGCCATTCTCAGCAACTTGTGAGACTCTTGTTTCCAAATAAAGAATAAAATAGGGCTGTGGGTGTGGTTCAGAGGTAGAATGCCCTTTGGTTCAATCCCCAGAACAGAGGGGGAGAAAAACATGGGGCTAGGGTGCTAAGTGGTGGCACATGCTGTGATCCCAGTCCTTGGGAGACTGAGATAAGAGGATCACAGGACCATGGCCAGCCTCAGCTTAGTGAGGCCCTCCCCAACTCAGTGAGACTCCATTTTTTTTTTTTTTTGTTTGTTTGTTTGTTTTGTGGTAGTGGGGATAGAACCCAGGGGCTTTCTACCTCCTGGCTATACTCCCAGACCTTTTTTATATTTTATTTAGAAACAGGGTCTCACTAAGTTGCTGAGAGCCTCACTCAGTAGCTGAGGCTGGCTTCGAACCTGTGCAATCCTCCTGTCTCAGCCTCCCAAGCGCTGGGATTACAAGCCTGCGCCACAATGCCCAGCTACTCTTTATTTTTGAAATAGGGTCTCATTGAGTTGCAAAGGGCCTTGCTAAGTAGCAGAGGCTATCTTCAAAGAGTGATCCTCCTGTCCCAGCCACCCAAGTGCCCAACCACACCCAGCATCAGCCTCAGCTTTTTTTTTTTGGCGGTACTGGGGTTCCTGGAAACCCTTCTACCTCCGGGCTACACTCCCAGACCTATTTTTTTATATATATCTTTATTTGGAAACAGGGTCTCTTAAGCCAGCGCGGCTGGCTTCGAACTTGCTTCGAACTTGCGCGCTCCTCCTGTCTCCACCTCCCAAGCGTGGGGATTACAAGCGTGCGCCACCACGCCCAGCCAGCCCCAGCTATTTAATGAGGCCCTTTGCAACTTAGTGAGACCCTGTTTCCAAATAAAGAATAAAAAATTGGGCTGGGGGTGTAGCTCGGGAGGTACAATGCCCCTGGGTTCTATCCCCAGTACCACAAAAAAAAGAGGGTTGGGGGTGTAGCTCAGAGGTAGAATGTTCCTAGGTTCAATCCCCAATACCACATAATAATAATAATAATAATAATAATAATAATAATAATAATAATAACAACAACTACTATTAGTAGTACTAATATTATTATTAAAAGTGGCAGATACAATGGCACACACCTGTAATCCCAGTACTTGAGAGACTGAGACAGGAGGATCACAGGTTCAAGGACAATCTCAGCAATTTAGTAAGGACCTCAGGAACTTAAGAAGAGCCTGTTTCAAAATAAAAACAAATAAATAGGGCTGGGGGTGTAGCTCAGAGGTAGAATGCCTCTGGGTTCAACCTACAGTACCCCCAAAAAAATAAATAAAAAATAAAAGGCGCCAGACATGGTGGTGCAGGCTTGTAATTCCAGCATTCGGGAGGCTGAGACAGGAGGATCTGGGTTGGCAGCCAGTCTCAGCTATTTTTTTTTCTTTTTTATGTGGTACTGGGGTTCTTGAAAGCCCTTCTACCTCCGGGCTACACTACCAGACCTATTTAATCTTTTTTTATTTGGAAACAGGGTCTCCTAAGCCAGCACCACTGGCTTCGAACCTGCATGATCCTCCTGTCTCTGCCTTCCAAAGGCGGGAATGACAAGGGTGCGCCACCACGCCCGGCAGCCTCAGCTATCCATATATTTATTTATTTATTTATTTATTTATTTATTTATTTATTTATTTATTTATTTTGGTGGTACTGGGGTTCCTGGAAGCCCTTCTACCTCCGGGCTACACTCCCAGACCTATTTTTACATTTTTATTTGGAAACAGGGTCTCCTAAGCCAGCGCGCGCGGCTGGCTTCGAACCTGCACGATCCTCCTGTCTCTGCCTCCCAAGCGTCCCTGCGCCACCACGTCTGGCAGGCAGCCTCAGCTATTTAATGAGGCTCTTTGCAACTCAGTGAGACCCTGTTTCATAATAAAGAATAAAAAATAGGGCTGGGTGTGTAGCTCAGAGGAAGAGTGCCCCTGGGCTCCATCCCCAGTTTGGCAAAAATAAATAAATACATAAATAAGTATAGCTTGGCAGACTGCCCTGAGTTCAATTCTCAGTACCACAAAACAAATAAACACACACACACAAAAAAATCTTTAATCGCTGTACTTTTTGAAATCTGAGACAAGAGGATCACAGGATGGAGGTCAGCCTCAGCAACATAGTGAGACCCTGTTTCAAAATAAAATAGGGCTGAGCTGGGCATGGTGGCACAGGCTTGTAATCCCAGCATTTGAGAGGTGTATTTGAGAGGCTGAGACAGGAGGATCGGGGTTTCCAGACAGCCTTAGCTACTTAGTGAGGCCTTTGCAATTCAGTGAGACCTGGTTTCAAAATAAAGAATAAAAAACAGGGCTGGGTGTGTAGTGTAGCTCAGAGGTAGAATGTCCTAGGTTCCATTCCTAGTACCGCAAAAAAAAAAAAAAAAAAATCAGAATTATCTTTTTTTTTTTTTTTTTTTGTAGTACTTCTACCTCCGGGCTACACTCCCAACCCATTTTTATATCTTATTTGGAAACAGGGTCTCTTAAGCCAGAGAGGCTGGCTTCAAACCTGCGCGATCCTCCTGTCTCCGCCTCCCAAAACGCTGGGATTCCGAGCATGCGCCACCACGCCCAGCTAGAATTATCTTATTTCTAAGGCAAGAGAAGCACGTTGAGTTCTAATAGGTCAGGTTTTGCAATTGTTTTTTTTTTTCCAACTGAGCAAATCAACTCAGAGCTCAACCATGGTAGGCAAGTGCCCCAGCCCCATGCTGCACCCAGTCCCAAAAGGTCAAGTCTCTCTCTGTCTCTCTCTCTCTCTCTCTCTCTCTCTCTCTCTCTCTCTCTTTTTTTTTTTTTTTTTTTTTTTGGTACTCAGGACTGAACCCAGGGACATTTTGCTTCTGATCTACACACCCAACCCCATTTAAATTTTTAATATTTATTTATATATTTATTTATTTGCGGGTCTGGGGATGGGACCCAGGGGCATTCTACCTCGGGGCTACACCCCTTGCCCCATTTTTAATTCTTTATTTTGAAACAGGGTCTAAGTTACAGAGGACCTCAATAAGTAGGTGAGGCTGTCCGCGCCAACCACGATCCTCCTCCGGTCTCAGCCTCCCAAATGCTGGGATTACAAGCGTGCGCCACCATGCTGGGCTCCATTTTTTTTTTTTTTTTTAATTCTTTACTTTGTGTGTTCCTGGGGGGTGGAACCCAGGGGCTTTTATACCTCCAGGACATACTCCCAGACCTATTTTTTTTATATTTTATTTGGAAACAGCGTCTCACTAAGTTGCTGAGAGCCTCACTAAGTAGCTGAGGCTGGCTTCGAACCTGCGCGATCCTCCTGTCTCAGCCTCCCAAGCGCGGGGATTACAAGCGTGCGCCACCACACCCAGCGTAGAGACCCTGTTTTCAAATAAAGTATAAAATAGGTCTGGGAGTATAGTCCGGAGGTAGAAAAGCCCGTGGGTTCCACCCCCAGTACCACAAAAAAAAATTAAATAAATAAATAAATAAATAAATAAATAAATAAATAAAATAAAATAGAGCTAGGGTTGTAGCTCGGTGGTAGAATGCCCTGGGTTCCATCCCCAGTATCAAAAAATAAATACATACTAAATAAAAATATAAAATGGACTGGGGAGTAACTCGGAGACAGAATGCCTCTGCGTTCAATCCACATACACACAATAGTGGGAAAACAGAATCCCTTAAAAGACGTGCACAGCTTCTAGAAACCGGCAGCACACACAGAACACACTTACCTTCCACAGCTTAGAGGACACTTCATATCCGGCAGTCGCTCTGTGCCGCTCCCTGTGCATTTCGGGAAATGTAGTTCATGAAGCAAAATGATGCACGAAGAACTACAAGTCCCACAATCCTGCGGGCCTACACCTGCGAGACCTAGCTGGCCCGCGAGCGCCCCTGTCGGTCTTCCCTGGTCAGAGGTTTGGAATCTGTTCGCAGGGTCTGACCCACTCTCAGTCAAAGACAAGTGGTTAGAGCTTGGGTATCAACGTCATATGTGCAAAACAACCCACCCAAACAGCGCCAACACAGGAATTTATCCTCTCTCGAGATAGACTCTTTTAGCCGGACCTGATAACACACATTGGTAATCCCAGTACTTGGGAGGCTGAGACTGGAGGGTCACAGGTTCGCGGCCAGCCTCAACTACTGAGTGAGGACCTCCGCAATTTAGTGAGACCCTGTTTTAAAATAAAGAGCCGGGTAAGAAAGAAAGCAAAAAGAAATATTGAAATGTTATCTTTAAGTCATCAAAAGCTTGGTATCAAACAAATGAAACTGTTATGTGAGATTATCATCGTTAATATTGGATAAATTGCTATAAAACTAGATGTCAACCACTAAGCCAAGCATGGGAAGGAGGGATGGAGAGGGAAGGGGGTGGGGATCGGGTAGGGGCTAACTGGGCGATGTGTGCATGTATGCCTATAAAAGTATTTTCTTTATACCATTATGATGTATGAATACATTGCACCAATAAAAATAAATTTTAAAAAAAACTAAAAAAATAATAATAATAAAGAGCCGGGTGTGGTGGCGCATGCTTGTAATCCTAGCATTCAGGAGACTGAGACAGGAGAGTTCATCTACTTAGTGAGGCCCTTTGCAACTCAGACCGTGTTTCAAAATAAAAATAAAAAATAGGGCTGGGGGTGCCCCTCGGAGGTTGAATGTCCCTGGGTTCCATCCCCAGTGCTGCAAAAATAAATAAATGAAAAATAAAAAATAAAGAATAAAAAATAGGGCTGAGCCGGGCGTGGTGGCACATGCTTGGGAGGCTGAGACAGCAGGATCGCACAGGTGCAAAGCTAGCCTCAGCTACTTAGTGAGGCTCTCAGTAACTTAAGTGAGACCCGTTTCCAAATAAAATATAAAATAGATCTGGGAGTGTAGCCCGGAGGTAGAAAGCCCCTGGGTTCCACCGCTAGTACCACCAAAAAATAAATTAATTAATTAATTAATAAAATAAAAAATAAGGCTGGGGGTGTAGCTCAGAGGTAGAATGTCCCTGGGTTAAATCCCCAGTACTGCAAAAGATAAATAAGCCGGGCGTGGTGGCGCACGCTTGTAATCCCTGCGCTTGGGAGGCTGAGACAGGAGGATCGCACGGGTTCGAAGCCAGCCTCAGCTACTTAGTGAGGCTCTCAGCAACTTAGTGACACCCTGTTTCAAATAAACTATAAAATGCGTCTGGGAGTATAGCCCAGAGATAGAAAAGGCCCTGGGTTCCACCCCCAGTACCACCAAAAAATAAATGAATAAATAAATAAATAAACAAATTAATTAATTAATTAAAGAAAAAAGCCAGGCGTGGTGGCACACGCTTGTAATCTCAGCATTTGGGAGGCTGAGACAGTCTCAGTCGCATAGTGAGGCCATTCACAACTTAGTGAGACCCCAGTTTCCAAATAAAGAATAAAAAATAGGACTAGGGTGTAGCTCAAAGGTAGAATGCCCCTGCACTTGTAATCCCAGCATTCGGGAGGTTGAGACCAGAGGATCGTGGTTCGCGGACAGCCTCAGCTACTTAGTGAGGCCCTTTGCAACTCAGTGAGACCCTATTTCAAAATAAAGAATAAAAAATAGGGCAGGGGGTGTAGCTCGGAGGTAGAACGCCCCTGTGTTCAATCTATAGCAACACACACACACACACACACACACACACACACAGAGATATTAGTGTATGTGATTTTTTGTTTGGTACTCACTAGATCTTACTAGGTTGATGTCTCACTATTGCTGAGGCTGAACTCGAACCTGCGATCCTCCTGTCTCGGCCTCCCAAGTACTGGGATTATACCCATGCACCATCATACCCAGCTTTTTTTTTTTAGGTACTGAGAATTAAACCCAGGGACATCCTACCTCTAAATTATACCCCTAGTCCTAAGTTCTGTTCTTTTCTTCCTCTCTCGCGCTCTCTTTCTCTCTCTCTCTCTCTCTCTCTCTCTCTCTCTCTCTCTCTCTCTTTGATGGTACACTCTCTCTCTCTCTCTCTCTCTCTCTCTCTCTCTCTCTCTCTTTGATGGTACTGGGGTTCCTGGAAACCCTTCTACCTCCGGGCTACCTCCCATACCTATTTTTTATATTTTTTTTATTTGGAAACAAGGTCTCCTAAGCATGTGCCACCATGCCCGGCCTAATTTCTATTCTTTATTTTGAAACAGGATCTCACTAAATTGTGAAGGGCCTAAGTAGCTGAGGCTGGCCATGAACTGTGATCCTCCAGTCTCAGCCTCACAAGTACTGGGATTACAGATGTGTGCCACCACACCAGGCTCATTTTTTATTGTGGAACAGAGTCTTGGTAAATGACCATATGCAGGCCTTGATCTTGTGATTTCCCCCTCTCAGCCTCCCAAATACTGTGGTTACAGGTGTGGCCACCATTGCCAGCCCACAGGAGTCATATGGACGATGGCTCTGGATGCAGAGAGACTTCCCCTCTGCTCATTCTACCTAGGTGTGTGTGTGTGTGTGTGTGTGTGTGTGTGTGTGTGTGTGTGTGTGTGTGTATGCGCATGCATGCATATATATGTGGCTCTGGGGCTTCAACCAGGAGCATTCCACCTCTGAGCTACAACCCCAGGCCTATTTTATTTTTATTTTGAAACA